>NW_028140497.1:0-25076 GCF_965202585.1 Thalia democratica | reverse complement strand
TTATTGAACTACTACTGTATTTCATTTTATGTTTCTTTGAACATTTCCAGATTGTTTTTCGTACAAACCTCATAAAAAGTGTGTTATTTTATAATTTAGCAATAAACTCACGTAAGGTCAGATTAACAACTTTATCGATGATTGCTGACTGGTTTATTTGTTCCATGTAAACACAAGTGGCCCAGTCTGGTAATATTCTTTCTTTCGCTTCGATGAAAGGGACCAAAGGACGTTTTTGCGTCACCAAAGTCCAAGCACTGTAGTCTGAAGTTTTAAAATTTTTTGAACTATGTTTTCTATGCCTAGTTATATATAATTTCTTTAAACCTTGCAATGTGAACACAATCAGTTGAAATGTTTACCGTGTTTGAGCGAAAAAATATTTATTAGATTATTAAAAGTTCTTTTCAACAAATTTTTTAAAATATTATTTTGAAGACAATATATTTTTTGCACACTAGGCTAAAGAGTATCTATAAGACACACTATTGTAAAGATCCTTTTTTTCTACTTACCTAAATTAAAAGGGCATCCTTCATTTGCTATCACTCTGCCTACATTATAATCGTAATAAGTTTTACTTCCGTAAGAGTCGATGTAGCTCATGTCTTCTTCTTCCCAGTAACCCATACCCTGACGAGTAGAATCTTTGAGTGCCATAACAATCAGCATGTCTATCCTCAATTCTTTCAAGTAATTCACCATCCTTTTTGGCTGTTTGCAAAATATTTAGAATAAAATTAACAAAAAAAATTATGCAAGTTTTGTTACTATTTTGTGAAGTTTAACTTCCAGCTTTATTGCAGTATCAACTAAAAGATCGTTAACTGACTGCTTCTGGGTCGCCTCTAGTGTCGAAATTGACGGATTCGTACTCCAGCGAGATTGGGTTGACCACCACGATGTTGTGTCCCCTTTTATTTTCGCAAAGATTGTCGCCCCCGTTGATTCTGATGATGCATTCATTGTCCCCATAAACTCCCGCTGACTTTGAGTAAATTTTAAATTCTCCTGAAGTTTAGTTTTGAACTGTTAGTAATTTGTCATTTGCGTAAGTAAACATTGATTTTGATCTCAGCTGTTTACAAATGGAACTTTTGTTCTGGTCTTATTAGTGTGAATAACTCATAAAAACTTTTTAAGTTGTAAAACAATTGTTTAAAACAAACAATACTAGACCATTACTAAAACATTATGAGTTTCGTTTAGAAAATGCTTTTGATAAAGTAATTTTATATAATTTGTTTTTAACAAAAACTTACCATATGCGGAAGGTGGGTTGACTTTTGGCGGGTCTACTTTTACCCTGCAAGGTTTTAACATATTAAAAACAGTATATATTTTGATAGCAAAAAACGTCTAAACATAGTTCAATATAGGTGAAGTATTTAAAAAGTTAAGTTTTAAAAGCTACATCTTTACTATTATTTTGAAGTTTAGTTTTAAGGATATTGCTGATGATAAAAACAAAACTTGTAAAATTTATGTAAATTATGTAGAAAAATAATTAACTTTAGTTTAGTTATATTGATTATACTTATTCATATATTCTTATGAATTAATTCATAATATACGCAATAATTTTATTTATAAACTCTTACGATTTTGTAACCAACACGAAACAAGCCAACGCATATAATAACTGATAAGTCGACATTGCAATAGAATAAGTCTGTATTGTAAACTTTATAGAAATAAACCTTCAACACTAAATTAAAGGAGTTTCAGTAACTATTGTAAGACTGTATTCTACCAGTAAGGAATTAATAGGAATATATATAGTACAACTACAATAATATGCACAAATAATAGTGAGTGTGTAATATAGTAGTGATTTTTTGTTGAACATTTGTAACATGCAATTTTTTATTTTTCTTACTATGAATACACAATTCCGTAGTTTCACTATAGCTTCTACAAGTATAAAACTTTTCTAGTTATTTCTACTTGCTTCGCATTGTTAATTTTTGAGTTTAAATTTTGTTGTGGGCAAACAATATTTTAAAGAGATTAATCAACAACAGTTTGACTAATAAGCTTTAGCTTAGTATAACATTAATTGCTTCTATGCTACATTATTCAAATTAATCTCACAAACTATTAATTAATTGTTCGACTTTTTTTTTATCGTTTAATGGATGAAGGTTTCACTATAACATATCTTTTTTATAAAGTTATACTTTGGCAAAAATGTTCTAAAATTATTAAACTTTTATCAAAATGAAACATAATAATAAAGTAACATATCATTTTACTATACCTTTTTATATTTAACATACAAAAAATACCATACAGAGACCAGCTTAAAACTTCACACAAGAAAACAAATAATATTGCAACAGCATAGATAAGTACTTATTCAATTAAGACTGTTAGTTTCAATCATTTTGTCAATCTACAACCTCTCTTTGGATACGTAGTTTGAAAAATATTAACACTCTTTGAAACAAAGAATGTGAAAGAGAAATTTTAATACATGTTACATTACAAAACTAGTAAACTTAAGAACATATAAAAACTTTTAATTATACCTTTATTTAAAGTCTAAAATAATAGCTTATAACTTATTTACAAAAGTTATTTTTAGAATCTTAGTAGATCATTCATTTGGATTAGTTTCCCATTTATTTAATTTGTAAACTTAATTATAACAATCAATAACATAAAGCAAACGTTTTATTTTGATTTAATTTAGAAACGCTTTAGAAGTTATCAAAAACAATATAACGTGCAAAGACATTGAAACTTCATTCTTAGAAACACTACTTACACCAACCAAGATTAATAAAAATGAAATCTGTTGTATAAGTTATTATTTTACCTATAACAAAAAAAAGTCTGATGTAATCTACGATTTTTAAAAACATAAAAGTTACTAAACTAGGTAATTTATTTTTATTTGATAACCTTAATTCGCATAGAAACGCGTAATGGAAAACCCACTTGCCGACTAAACATTTAATAGAATTGTACAACTTTTAATGAAGTAAAACACAAAATGATGTTTTTGGTTTAAAAATACTGCTATTTGTTTCTAACTCATATCATGCAAAAACATACAAGTTTGAAATGTATTGAAACCACCAAATAGTGTAAAATCAAAGCTTTAAAGTTTTAAAGCTTAAATATGTTTATTTTCGTCCTTTTTATTAAGTGTTTGGTGTTTTTTGAAGCAGAATTTGGTACTCGACATGATGGTGAAATTTATTTTTGAAAAAAACAAAGTTTGAAAAAGTTAGAGCCAAAAGTTGAAAACTAGCTTAAAACTGCCAAAGCGAGAGAAGAGACCCCGTTTTTTGCAAGAAGTTTTTATTTGTTACGTAATTATACAAAAAATCTGTTTGCAGAAATTTTTCAAGAATTTGCAATTCATATTAGAAAAGTTTTCAAAGGAGTGGCAGGTCATCAAATTTTTACTTTAACTTTCTTTACATAAGTAGTTTTAGAGTTTACCTTTTATATGTTTGTGTAAGTAATAAAAGGTACTTAAAGTACAAGCAAATACAATTCAAAACCAATCACTTAGTATGGAAAAAGTCAAAGTTGTCTTTAAAAGTTTAAGCTTGAACTGTTTAGGCTTTAAGAAAAAAGAACACATAACAAATCTACATCATCTGCATGTTGTCAAAGTGATTTAAATCAACAGTCTTCTACTTTATTGTGATAATCATGTGCTTTATTATTTTTTTGCTCACAACTTCAAAGAAAAGTCTCTACCTGTATGTTTAAAAAGTGATTTAAATCAACAGTCTTCTACTTATTGTGATAATCATGTGTTTTATTTTCTTTTTGTTCACAACTTCACAGAAAAGTCTTTACCTGTATGTTTAAAAAGTATCTTCTACTTTATGCAAATGGTCATTTGTTTGATTTACTTTATACTCATAAACTCACTAAAAAGTCTTATGTTGATCAGAAACGAATTGGGCATTTTTATTTAAATGCTAGATCAAACATCTTTCTAATTCCTAATCAATCTTCAATACTTCTAACCATTTTGAAGGTTATTTCAAGTCAATTCTTAGACTATTGCAGCTCTTAGTAAGGTTAGTTTTTTTTTAAATAAGATAAATAAATCTCATACAAGATTGTTTTTCAGGGTTGCCAAGCACTTAATGTTTTAGTAATACTCAATTTTAAATACCTAAAAATTACTTATTTAATTAAATATTGTCTTCATTTTGTAAACATAAAACATCATTAGAATAATTTAGTGCTGAAACTCAATTTATATTAAGTATATGTAAAGTATTAACAGATTTTGCTGCTTAGTTTCTAATTATATTAAAACTAAGCTGAATTTTACAAGAGTACAGTTTTTAAATTGAAGACTGGCAGCCCTGATATTCGTATTGTTAATAATTTTTGTTATTATCCACTAAGCATTTAAAGCTAAAGAGTAAAATGTATGAGTTACATATTTTATTACATACAAACATATAAGAACGCAAATAACATTTAGGAAGCTTGATCAACTGACTGATATTTACTTTGTGTTTTTATATGTTTATGTTAAATAAAAGTCTGGTTTGTTCCAGCTAGTTGTAGTGATAATAATTAAAAGTGGTAATAAAATTCAAAGTTAAAATATATTGTAAGATTGATAATCATTAAGTGGTTATTATAGTTGATACAGTTGTGATAAGTAGACTGTAACTAGCTGACAAAAACCAGACTGTTGTCTGACTATATATGATGTTTATAAAAAGACCATGTTGTAAAAACATGTTAAACTTAATTTTCTGGAATGTTAATGATACTTCAAAATAGTCTTTGCCTGGAATATTAATTGTGACATTATAAAATAGTGTATCATAAGTATTTGTTTCATCTTCAACTTGATACCATATGTAGCATTAAATCAAATTTTTTTTGTTAGTTTTGTCTTAATCAGTGTTAATTAATGAAATGCTATATAAAACAAATACTTATGATATACTGTTAGACAGTGTCACCATAAAAATTTTTATGAAAGATTATTTAAACGATTAATAGTTAGTTTTTGATATAATATACAAGCGTGTTAGCTATGTTCTCTGAACAAAGACTGTTCAAAACATAACAAGAAATGTTAAACATTTTAGAGTAATGTAGTACAGTGTAATAATTGATAATGGTAAATTAGATAAGAGTCTGGTTTGTTACTTGTAGTGGTTATAAAGTGTATTTAAAAGCTAATAAAAGGACAATATTTAAGAACAATTTTTGATATCCCTTTAGTGTTTAACAGAACAATGATAAATAAACTGTAATTAGCTGGCAAAACCAGACTTTTATCTGACTACATATGATTGTTATATAGACATGCTAAACGTTGTTTTTGAACACTATTAATAGTTTAAAGTAGCCTTTGTCTGGAATTTCTATTGTGACACTATAAATTAACATAGGTGTTTATTTTATCTCAAACTTGATACTATGTATAGTGCATCATTATTTCCAATTGTTTGTTAGTAGTTTCATAATTTATACTAGTAGATAGTGTCACAATAAAGACTCTAAACAAAGACTATTTTGATAATTAATAAAACTTTTTTTTATATGGTATACAAGCATGTTAACTATTTTATTCAAACAAACTCTGTCAAAAACTGTTTAAAAAAAAATAAAATCACTAAATTTATCTTTGGATTTTTTATAACATTGTGTAGTAACTCCATTTTACTCTATTTTATTGGTTAAACAACATAGTTTTTGTCAGGGGTTTTTTAAATTTAAATATATTGGTAATTATATAAGGTAAGTTAAGCCATATTTTAAGAGGGTCGGCCGCAGTTGTAAGGCTCTGTATATGTTTTCATTTATAACATTATGAGGTGAAGTGATAATACAGCATAATATCAAGAACAATTACCAAAATACATAAAAATAAAATGAAAAACAAGTTTAATTACTGCAAACTTAAAATTAATAAAAATTGTAATATATTAGCCTATCAGAAGCGACGTTATAACTGCAGCCGGACCTAAGAACTACTTAAGATGCAAGTAGTTAACAAATTTTGAACAAAAAATAATTTGTTATTCACATGAAGTAGTATGGTTTAGTTTGTAACAATGTATTAAGGTGATTTCTATAAGGTACGCGATTTAAGAAGTACGCACTGAATTATTAAGGCCCCCAACACAAATTTTCACAATTGTGGGGATTTCCCTAAAGTGAAAATTGTGCGGGAAGTTTTTGAGATTGATAAAAAAAATATTTTTAAGGCATTTCGCCGGCTCCGCCGGCGAAAAATTTTTCACTTTTACTCCCAACCATTTTTTCTTAAAAACCTAATTACGCTTGGAGTTCAGTCAGTAAGCCTGACAGCCAAACCAGATAAAAGTGTGGTACTGAGCTCTAAGAAGTAGTTCGGTTTTGAGTTAAAGTGGTAGCGGACAGCTTTCGTTATTTGTGCATAAGTCCTTCCGCTGCGAGTTCCTCCTCCGGAGGAACTCTTGCTCCCGGGACTTTTGCACAAATAACGAAAGCCGTCCTTTGGGCCACGTCCTTATGCTGGTCGGCACCTAATTAGTTTTTTGTTTGATGTACGAGTAGTTACGCACGTTCTTTTAGTATGTTATTTTTCTTTTAGACTCAATATAAAATATTAACACATTTTAATTACAAGTAAAGTTTTATGTTTTATAGTATATATTCTGGCTGTCTTACTACAATGATACAGTTTTGTAGTAAACAGTCTGGTATTATTCTATAATAAACACTCCACTTACTGTAATTTAATATTATAATTTTATTGTCCCATTACGAGTGGACAGCATCTGCAAACTTTTGCACAAATATTGAAAGCCGTGTTAGTGCCGTTACCAGTGCCAGTTCTATGAATTATTTAAGGCTCTCAAATGATACAGGATCGTTTCCTATAACTTTGAGGTACTTGAGTAGATTACTTACTGAGGTATAAGTGTCGTTAGGCTTGAAATTCTCTACGCTAAAGTATTCCATTTAGATAAGTAAGTATTTCCGTATTAATTTTTATAAAAAAGTTGGACATCTTTTAAACTAGACTCTAATAAATCACACTGTTTTTGTCCACAATTTTTCAAGTAGTTTTATAATATTTTTTATTTTTCCCTATTTACAATTATTACGTCATGACCCGGTAGTCTCAAACAGTATAAACTTAGTAATTTTTACTTACACTTTAGTTGTAAATGGATATTATCTTTTCAATTATAAATTATTAAATTTTGTTTCAAATTGCTCTATATTTTAAGTTTAAGTGAAGCAACTTGTATCTTAATTAATAAGACTAATTGTATGTACATAATAAGTATTGGATAAGGTGTATCTTAATTAAACTAACAAAAACAAACATATACGGCAATTAGCTCTTAAATATTTTACTGCTGCGTGCAAATGAATCTAATTTTTGAATTACAATCAACTTTTAGTAACACTTAATCATTAGTTACCATATTGTTGCGCTGGTTTAATTATTGTTTATAGTTTTATATTACAAACAATAGACGTATTTAACTTTAAATTTGAAATTTTAAACTGTTTCTTACAAATAATAATTACAGTTCAAATAAACATCCCATTTAGAGCTTTCGTGAGTTTAAAGGTTTCTTTCAAATATAACCATTATATGTAACTTTTTTTAAAACTGTGTGTCAAAATAAATGGTTAGTACCAGCTCTGTACTTTTGATAAATTAAATCAAATACCGATTTAGTAAAATTCTAATTTGAGGTTATTTTAGGTTTTTTTAACAACAACGTTTGTAGTGACATTTAAGACAAGGTTTTGGTCTACATGATTGTGTATGTATATCATATAATACGATGTTTTCTAATGTCTTATCTCTAATCATAAATTTGCTGTCAATTAGTTTGAAAGACATTAATATCCTTAAAAACTTATGTTTTAAAGCACATATATTTATTTTTAGCTTTTTAAAGTATCTTTTTTCTCAGTTAACCTTAATACAGTTCATTATTTCAAAAAATGAATTCATTTCGTCTATGTAAAATGAAGGGTAAACTTTATCTCTTAACTGTAGAAACGCCTGGGCTTAATGTAGTTCAGCCTTACATTCTTTACTGTACTTCTGCTCAATTAGACATTACAATCAATAATCTTAAATTTTATCAGCATTATAATTTTGAGTTTTAGTATACAAACCTTTTTAAGCACGAATAAAAGTAGTGTAAAGATACTTGTGTAAGCATGAGTATTTAAGCAGACTATTATGTTTGATTAGCTTTTTCCAGTTAAACAGAAAAACTTATCGTTTATAATACTAAAGTTAGTTTTCAAAATTTTAACTTAAGCTTCCCTGAAGTTTTTGAGTGTTTTTTTATAGTTGTTTGATTTGTTTTGATTAAATGTCAATTAGACTTTTGTTTCGATATATTTTTCTTTTAGTTTTCTTTTGTTTAATTCATTTTAAACTTTTAATTTAAAATAAGTTTACTTTAGACATGTTTTTTATGTAGTCTTAAATTAAATTCACACTTTATTTTAACAGTCTCTATTTAGCTTCTTAATAGTTTTGTTTTATTTATTTCTTGTGAAAACAACGACCCTTATAAAATTAAATTTCCAGCTAAGTTAAAATGTGTAAATCGACTTTCTACATGGAGTCACATGGTACTAGTTGTAAACACGATACTTCCAATTATTTAACTCTTCCCTGCTGTGATTAGACCACCAAGCAAACGACCGCAAATTGCTTTAGCAGGGTTCGTAGGCGTCAGGCTGAATCAGTTTGTTTATAAATAATAGTAATCTATCAAATTTGACCTAAAACCAATTACTAAAACTAATTTTATGTTACGTTTAACCATAGGTCGGCAAACCCCAAAGTCAAAATCTGCGGCCCGTGAGGTAATTTCTAGCTAAAATCATACTTTTTGAAAACTATAAAATTTCGAAATAAAAACTTACATTAAGACTTTTAATTGAGTAGATACTTTTTATAAATGCTTTATTTTATCATATTTTTAGTCAAAAATAGTATTTTTCAACTGAGTACTACAACTTTCTTAAAATAACTGCGGCCATCGAAGACTTTTTTTTTTTAATAGTGCGGTCCGCAATCATTTTCTCCTATGAAAATTTGCCCGCGAGTTACAAAAGGCTGCCGACCCTTGCGTTAAACAAAAAAAAACACTTTTTGATAACGCTTCAGCAACAGAAGAATTTTTGTAAATTGTTTTCGATTAGCTAAAATAGTAAACCTGACTATAATTACTATTATTTTATTCAAGCTGTTTTTCAAATATTTAAGATTTAGCAAAATATTTCGAAAGTTTTTTGAATTAAGTTTCGTATCATTTATCAATGATGGTAGTTATTTACATAAATTAGATAAATACAATACTACAAAAAATTAAACTTTTATTAGTAGAAACAATTATATAAATTTGATTATGGAATAATACTTGATTATGGAGTATCATTCTTATAATTATTCTCATATCTCATATTTCGTTTAACTTGTTGTCTAAATGAAACTTTATATTTATAATGAATAGTATATTTTGATTAATAAAATGTGCTTTAAGCAGTTTGAATGAATCTCGTTTGTAATTTAATTTAAATTTCAAGTATATTTTGTGATACTTGATTATGAACCATCTCATCCTAGCGGTGTTTTGCTAAGTATGCAACGATATATTATAGATCTGTAGAAACTATGCTTGGGTTTTCATTTAATTTTATTTAACTAGATGATTACGGATTTTTTTTGTTGATATACCTTCATAATGTACTCTATGTCTATTTTACTTATAAAACTGTCTAAAATTACTTTAACTCCTTAGACTAATTACTCTTCATTTAATTTATAATTATTTTCGGTTTAAAGTTTCAAGTTTCTCTGGTTTTGAAAAGGACATCATCTTGTTATGTTAGTAAATTAGTAAATCGTCCACTTTAATAGTTACTTAAATGCAATTTTTACCAAAGGCTTTTACTGTTCTTAATTGTTGTAATGACATAACAACCAAGTTATCTTATTTTATTTTTCTTTTTTTTCCACTTCTAATATTTTTGAAATAATTTTTGAAAAACAAGGTTTAAAAAAGTTATAGTCAAAAGTTTAGAGTTGGCTTAAAATTTTTAAAGCGAAAGACCACGTGACAAAATTGTTTTCCTGCTTAAGAAAGTTGCGTGAATATAAAATTAGAAAATATACCTTTTTTCATATCGTTTTGATGAAATTTTTAGTGTTTTTTGCATGAAATATCTTCCAGAAACGATTGAAATGTTTGTTTTTAAGTATTGGCAAGTTTAAAATAAAAATGTAAAAAATCCAAAAAAAAGTTTTACTTGTTGATTATCATTCAATTTTGTTGCATAGAAATTTGCATAAATTTAAACGACTACAGTTGGTTTGGGTTTTAGATAAAAACTATTTTATTAAAAAGTATATTGATGTAATTAGTTCTTTAACAGTTTATTAAATATTGTTTACTTTGACTAATAGTTTCATTAGTATTTTTATATAGACACATTTATATAGACACATTTAAAACGAATTATTCTTAATTAAAAACACGAAAATACAAAAATACTTTCGGATTAGAACAAAAAATTAACTAGCTTCCTACACTAAAAAATAATTTTTTCACATGGAAAAAGAATTTAATTTACACTTATTTTTTTGGTGTATTCGTGCAGTATGTATCTTGGGTTGTAGTGCTTTGCTGGGTTGTCACTAAGAACAAGCACCAACAATCGGAACACGTCCCCGTCATGCTCTGAAACGCTCGGGTTTGTCAAACGCAACTCCACAGTGTAAACGCCTTCGTCTATGTAAATCCTAGTAAATATTTTTTACTAAGTTCATTAAAAACATAAAAGCGCAAAATATAAAAGTAAACAACTTTTGTACAGCTAGCCTCATGTTTTTACATTGCCTTGCCTACGCAGTATTTTCTAAGTGGTAAAGGCGGACAGCTTGGCAACATTAAATTACAGCTTCAATTTTGCGACTAAGTTCGTAAATTTTTTTTTTAATCATTTTGACACTTAGTTTTACGCTAATCTACAGTTTGAATTTGCACTAAGTTTGCATTGCCGGCGTGTTCGTGCTTATGAGATAATATTTCAACTATTTAAATATATTTAAAAAAATTAGTGGCTAAAAATACTTTTTTACAAAATAAAATTAAATGAAATGGTAAAAAATTGAATATAACTAAATAAAACAATAATACTAAAGAAAAATGCTTCAAAAACTAAAGATCTTGTTTAACTTACTTTACTAGAAACAAGTTTGTTAATGTTTTAAATAAGTTACAAACTAGCTTTGCATGTCTTCAGCAAAAATAATCAAACAAAATCTAAAAAAACAAAAACATAAAGTAGATAATAATATCAAAACATAGTTTAGTTACTAGAATAGTCGAGTAATTTTGTGTAAAAGTTATTACTTAAATTCTGTGCCAACATTTTTTATGATTGTTACCTACACTGATTTTTTCAACTGAAAACAGTTGTTGCCAAACCGGCGAAACATCTAAGAACAAAAGTTTTTTTTTGTACCAACAATGAATTTACATTGAAATAAAAGTTTAACAAACTAACAACAAATTTGCTGTATCTGTAAGCGCGACATTGTACGTTTCATTCGGTAAATATTCTTCAAGCTCTTCGAGGTGATGAGTATTAGGCCTATACACTTTCCTTTTCTGCTTTCCAAAATAAAGAATTATCGAATTAAGTTAAAATATAAATTATACATTTATTTATAAAGTAATTAGTCGTTAAGTATAAAACTTCTTCATATTTAATTGAAACTGCTGTTAAAAACTGTTAATTGTTTAAAATAACATTTATTCTTTTATATTAGTTTGTTAGTTTGTTTTAGTTTGAACGAACTTCTTCACAGTTTAAGCTAAAGTCTGATTTTTAGATTTTTTTTGAATAACTAAATAACTAACTAAATAAATAAAAAACTTCAGCAACGTATTTGTTTGAATAAATAAAACAATGAAAATAAATGTCAATACCTCATTATAATAAATATAGAACTTAAGTTTATGTGGTATATGACCGCTTGGTTTTAACTTGAACTTTATAGAGCTGTCATATCCTTCGTAAATTGTGACCTTTTCCAAAATATTCTGTTTTTCTAACCCAAATACTGAAAAAGTATTATTAGTATAACTTGTAAATTTATGATAATTGTATTTGTTTTACATGTGACCATTATGAACTTTATAGACAAAATTAATTAGAAAAAACAACAAGTCTCTATCCATATATAGGTAAAGTTTAAAATTTAAAACTAAGTTGTTGAATTTTTCATTTGTTTTTTAACAATTAAAACAAATTGTATAAAAAAGTTGAAAATTTCTTTATAAAATAAATACAACTTTATATTATTAACGCAGTAATGTAGTTTGTGTAATAGTTTAACAATTTTTTATCATTTAAATAAGAAAAATAATGAAACAAACATAAAACATTTAAACAGAAATTCTTTAAGTTTTTAAAATTTAATGACTAAATAGCTTATAATTATCTACCAATGCTGACGTTATAAGCTAGAAAAAAATAACTACCAAGCAAATATAATTATTCTTAATAAAAAAATCTATCGACAGTAGTTCTTACAAACTTTTAATAACTTTTCTTTTTTACTTTAATAATAGTTATTTTCTCCTGGAATTAAACGCAAATTTTCGGTAAAAATTCTACAATCGTAAAATACCTGAACACAACATTCTAAACTACTCACTGGATTTGCAGGAAGGGCACTTGTAGTTGGTAAATTTTCCGTCCCAACCACAACGGTTAACCTCGCTGTTGCCCGCAACCGTGTACCCCGTGTGGCAGACGCTCCTTATTTGGCAGTCGTCGTCTTTCAAGCAGGAGTAGTGGTTTCTGTGCGCGTTCACGTTTTTGAAGTAGGAAAACGCGAGATCGTTACTGCAGAGGTCAGTTCTCACTTCGGTGTCGCAGGCTGTTTAGAATAAATTTAAACTTGTCGGGTTGGTATTTACGGGGTAAGTGTGCTTTTTTGTTATAACAGAGGTTTTTGGGGAAGATTAGTTCGTGTCACTCCCACTAGAATCAACATTCGATTAAAATTTTATAGTTTTTTAGTCTTTAACTTAATAGAAGTATTTAACCACTGCAAAGTGTCAAAGTTACCCGAATATTTTGACGTTGTGTGCTTTTAATAGAGGCTTGTGGTTAAAAAAAAACTTTATTTGAATTTGAAGTTGTTGGTTTAGAACTAGTCTTAGATTCAAAATGTTAACCTGTGCAAAAATACGACCACTCTAAGTTGCTATGTACAAATCTAGTATCTAACATTAAGCTTTTTAGGCACAGATATTATTGAACTACTACTGTATTTCATTTTATGTTTCTTTGAACATTTCCAGATTGTTTTTCGTACAAACCTCATAAAAAGTGTGTTATTTTATAATTTAGCAATAAACTCACGTAAGGTCAGATTAACAACTTTATCGATGATTGCTGACTGGTTTATTTGTTCCATGTAAACACAAGTGGCCCAGTCTGGTAATATTCTTTCTTTCGCTTCGATGAAAGGGACCAAAGGACGTTTTTGCGTCACCAAAGTCCAAGCACTGTAGTCTGAAGTTTTAAAATTTTTTGAACTATGTTTTCTATGCCTAGTTATATATAATTTCTTTAAACCTTGCAATGTGAACACAATCAGTTGAAATGTTTACCGTGTTTGAGCGAAAAAATATTTATTAGATTATTAAAAGTTCTTTTCAACAAATTTTTTAAAATATTATTTTGAAGACAATATATTTTTTGCACACTAGGCTAAAGAGTATCTATAAGACACACTATTGTAAAGATCCTTTTTTTCTACTTACCTAAATTAAAAGGGCATCCTTCATTTGCTATCACTCTGCCTACATTATAATCGTAATAAGTTTTACTTCCGTAAGAGTCGATGTAGCTCATGTCTTCTTCTTCCCAGTAACCCATACCCTGACGAGTAGAATCTTTGAGTGCCATAACAATCAGCATGTCTATCCTCAATTCTTTCAAGTAATTCACCATCCTTTTTGGCTGTTTGCAAAATATTTAGAATAAAATTAACAAAAAAAATTATGCAAGTTTTGTTACTATTTTGTGAAGTTTAACTTCCAGCTTTATTGCAGTATCAACTAAAAGATCGTTAACTGACTGCTTCTGGGTCGCCTCTAGTGTCGAAATTGACGGATTCGTACTCCAGCGAGATTGGGTTGACCACCACGATGTTGTGTCCCCTTTTATTTTCGCAAAGATTGTCGCCCCCGTTGATTCTGATGATGCATTCATTGTCCCCATAAACTCCCGCTGACTTTGAGTAAATTTTAAATTCTCCTGAAGTTTAGTTTTGAACTGTTAGTAATTTGTCATTTGCGTAAGTAAACATTGATTTTGATCTCAGCTGTTTACAAATGGAACTTTTGTTCTGGTCTTATTAGTGTGAATAACTCATAAAAACTTTTTAAGTTGTAAAACAATTGTTTAAAACAAACAATACTAGACCATTACTAAAACATTATGAGTTTCGTTTAGAAAATGCTTTTGATAAAGTAATTTTATATAATTTGTTTTTAACAAAAACTTACCATATGCGGAAGGTGGGTTGACTTTTGGCGGGTCTACTTTTACCCTGCAAGGTTTTAACATATTAAAAACAGTATATATTTTGATAGCAAAAAACGTCTAAACATAGTTCAATATAGGTGAAGTATTTAAAAAGTTAAGTTTTAAAAGCTACATCTTTACTATTATTTTGAAGTTTAGTTTTAAGGATATTGCTGATGATAAAAACAAAACTTGTAAAATTTATGTAAATTATGTAGAAAAATAATTAACTTTAGTTTAGTTATATTGATTATACTTATTCATATATTCTTATGAATTAATTCATAATATACGCAATAATTTTATTTATAAACTCTTACGATTTTGTAACCAACACGAAACAAGCCAACGCATATAATAACTGATAAGTCGACATTGCAATAGAATAAGTCTGTATTGTAAACTTTATAGAAATAAACCTTCAACACTAAATTAAAGGAGTTTCAGTAACTATTGTAAGACTGTATTCTACCAGTAAGGAATTAATAGGAATATATATAGTACAACTACAATAATATGCACAAATAATAGTGAGTGTGTAATATAGTAGTGATTTTTTGTTGAACATTTGTAACATGCAATTTTTTATTTTTCTTACTATGAATACACAATTCCGTAGTTTCACTATAGCTTCTACAAGTATAAAACTTTTCTAGTTATTTCTACTTGCTTCGCATTGTTAATTTTTGAGTTTAAATTTTGTTGTGGGCAAACAATATTTTAAAGAGATTAATCAACAACAGTTTGACTAATAAGCTTTAGCTTAGTATAACATTAATTGCTTCTATGCTACATTATTCAAATTAATCTCACAAACTATTAATTAATTGTTCGACTTTTTTTTTATCGTTTAATGGATGAAGGTTTCACTATAACATATCTTTTTTATAAAGTTATACTTTGGCAAAAATGTTCTAAAATTATTAAACTTTTATCAAAATGAAACATAATAATAAAGTAACATATCATTTTACTATACCTTTTTATATTTAACATACAAAAAATACCATACAGAGACCAGCTTAAAACTTCACACAAGAAAACAAATAATATTGCAACAGCATAGATAAGTACTTATTCAATTAAGACTGTTAGTTTCAATCATTTTGTCAATCTACAACCTCTCTTTGGATACGTAGTTTGAAAAATATTAACACTCTTTGAAACAAAGAATGTGAAAGAGAAATTTTAATACATGTTACATTACAAAACTAGTAAACTTAAGAACATATAAAAACTTTTAATTATACCTTTATTTAAAGTCTAAAATAATAGCTTATAACTTATTTACAAAAGTTATTTTTAGAATCTTAGTAGATCATTCATTTGGATTAGTTTCCCATTTATTTAATTTGTAAACTTAATTATAACAATCAATAACATAAAGCAAACGTTTTATTTTGATTTAATTTAGAAACGCTTTAGAAGTTATCAAAAACAATATAACGTGCAAAGACATTGAAACTTCATTCTTAGAAACACTACTTACACCAACCAAGATTAATAAAAATGAAATCTGTTGTATAAGTTATTATTTTACCTATAACAAAAAAAAGTCTGATGTAATCTACGATTTTTAAAAACATAAAAGTTACTAAACTAGGTAATTTATTTTTATTTGATAACCTTAATTCGCATAGAAACGCGTAATGGAAAACCCACTTGCCGACTAAACATTTAATAGAATTGTACAACTTTTAATGAAGTAAAACACAAAATGATGTTTTTGGTTTAAAAATACTGCTATTTGTTTCTAACTCATATCATGCAAAAACATACAAGTTTGAAATGTATTGAAACCACCAAATAGTGTAAAATCAAAGCTTTAAAGTTTTAAAGCTTAAATATGTTTATTTTCGTCCTTTTTATTAAGTGTTTGGTGTTTTTTGAAGCAGAATTTGGTACTCGACATGATGGTGAAATTTATTTTTGAAAAAAACAAAGTTTGAAAAAGTTAGAGCCAAAAGTTGAAAACTAGCTTAAAACTGCCAAAGCGAGAGAAGAGACCCCGTTTTTTGCAAGAAGTTTTTATTTGTTACGTAATTATACAAAAAATCTGTTTGCAGAAATTTTTCAAGAATTTGCAATTCATATTAGAAAAGTTTTCAAAGGAGTGGCAGGTCATCAAATTTTTACTTTAACTTTCTTTACATAAGTAGTTTTAGAGTTTACCTTTTATATGTTTGTGTAAGTAATAAAAGGTACTTAAAGTACAAGCAAATACAATTCAAAACCAATCACTTAGTATGGAAAAAGTCAAAGTTGTCTTTAAAAGTTTAAGCTTGAACTGTTTAGGCTTTAAGAAAAAAGAACACATAACAAATCTACATCATCTGCATGTTGTCAAAGTGATTTAAATCAACAGTCTTCTACTTTATTGTGATAATCATGTGCTTTATTATTTTTTTGCTCACAACTTCAAAGAAAAGTCTCTACCTGTATGTTTAAAAAGTGATTTAAATCAACAGTCTTCTACTTATTGTGATAATCATGTGTTTTATTTTCTTTTTGTTCACAACTTCACAGAAAAGTCTTTACCTGTATGTTTAAAAAGTATCTTCTACTTTATGCAAATGGTCATTTGTTTGATTTACTTTATACTCATAAACTCACTAAAAAGTCTTATGTTGATCAGAAACGAATTGGGCATTTTTATTTAAATGCTAGATCAAACATCTTTCTAATTCCTAATCAATCTTCAATACTTCTAACCATTTTGAAGGTTATTTCAAGTCAATTCTTAGACTATTGCAGCTCTTAGTAAGGTTAGTTTTTTTTTAAATAAGATAAATAAATCTCATACAAGATTGTTTTTCAGGGTTGCCAAGCACTTAATGTTTTAGTAATACTCAATTTTAAATACCTAAAAATTACTTATTTAATTAAATATTGTCTTCATTTTGTAAACATAAAACATCATTAGAATAATTTAGTGCTGAAACTCAATTTATATTAAGTATATGTAAAGTATTAACAGATTTTGCTGCTTAGTTTCTAATTATATTAAAACTAAGCTGAATTTTACAAGAGTACAGTTTTTAAATTGAAGACTGGCAGCCCTGATATTCGTATTGTTAATAATTTTTGTTATTATCCACTAAGCATTTAAAGCTAAAGAGTAAAATGTATGAGTTACATATTTTATTACATACAAACATATAAGAACGCAAATAACATTTAGGAAGCTTGATCAACTGACTGATATTTACTTTGTGTTTTTATATGTTTATGTTAAATAAAAGTCTGGTTTGTTCCAGCTAGTTGTAGTGATAATAATTAAAAGTGGTAATAAAATTCAAAGTTAAAATATATTGTAAGATTGATAATCATTAAGTGGTTATTATAGTTGATACAGTTGTGATAAGTAGACTGTAACTAGCTGACAAAAACCAGACTGTTGTCTGACTATATATGATGTTTATAAAAAGACCATGTTGTAAAAACATGTTAAACTTAATTTTCTGGAATGTTAATGATACTTCAAAATAGTCTTTGCCTGGAATATTAATTGTGACATTATAAAATAGTGTATCATAAGTATTTGTTTCATCTTCAACTTGATACCATATGTAGCATTAAATCAAATTTTTTTTGTTAGTTTTGTCTTAATCAGTGTTAATTAATGAAATGCTATATAAAACAAATACTTATGATATACTGTTAGACAGTGTCACCATAAAAATTTTTATGAAAGATTATTTAAACGATTAATAGTTAGTTTTTGATATAATATACAAGCGTGTTAGCTATGTTCTCTGAACAAAGACTGTTCAAAACATAACAAGAAATGTTAAACATTTTAGAGTAATGTAGTACAGTGTAATAATTGATAATGGTAAATTAGATAAGAGTCTGGTTTGTTACTTGTAGTGGTTATAAAGTGTATTTAAAAGCTAATAAAAGGACAATATTTAAGAACAATTTTTGATATCCCTTTAGTGTTTAACAGAACAATGATAAATAAACTGTAATTAGCTGGCAAAACCAGACTTTTATCTGACTACATATGATTGTTATATAGACATGCTAAACGTTGTTTTTGAACACTATTAATAGTTTAAAGTAGCCTTTGTCTGGAATTTCTATTGTGACACTATAAATTAACATAGGTGTTTATTTTATCTCAAACTTGATACTATGTATAGTGCATCATTATTTCCAATTGTTTGTTAGTAGTTTCATAATTTATACTAGTAGATAGTGTCACAATAAAGACTCTAAACAAAGACTATTTTGATAATTAATAAAACTTTTTTTTATATGGTATACAAGCATGTTAACTATTTTATTCAAACAAACTCTGTCAAAAACTGTTTAAAAAAAAATAAAATCACTAAATTTATCTTTGGATTTTTTATAACATTGTGTAGTAACTCCATTTTACTCTATTTTATTGGTTAAACAACATAGTTTTTGTCAGGGGTTTTTTAAATTTAAATATATTGGTAATTATATAAGGTAAGTTAAGCCATATTTTAAGAGGGTCGGCCGCAGTTGTAAGGCTCTGTATATGTTTTCATTTATAACATTATGAGGTGAAGTGATAATACAGCATAATATCAAGAACAATTACCAAAATACATAAAAATAAAATGAAAAACAAGTTTAATTACTGCAAACTTAAAATTAATAAAAAATGTAATATATTAGCCTATCAGAAGCGACGTTATAACTGCAGCCGGACCTAAGAACTACTTAAGATGCAAGTAGTTAACAAATTTTAACAAAAAATAATTTGTTATTCACATGAAGTAGTATGGTTTAGTTTGTAACAATGTATTAAGGTGATTTCTATAAGGTACGCGATTTAAGAAGTACGCACTGAATTATTAAGGCCCCCAACACAAATTTTCACAATTGGGGGGATTTCCCTAAAGTGAAAATTGTGCGGGAAATTTTTGAGATTGATAAAAAAATATTTTTAAGGCATTCCGCCGGCGAAAAATTTTTCACTTTTACTCCCAACCATTTTTTCTTAAAAACCTAATTACGCTTGGAGTTCAGTCAGTAAGCCTGACAGCCAAACCAGATAAAAGTGTGGTACTGAGCTCCAAGAAGTTCGGTTTTGAGTTAAAGTGGTAGCGGACAGCTTTCGTTATTTGTGCATAAGTCCTTCCGCTGCGAGTTCCTCCTCCGGAGGAACTCTTGCTCCCGGGACTTTTGCACAAATAACGAAAGCCGTCCTTTGGGCCACGTCCTTATGCTGGTCGGCACCTAATTAGTTTTTTGTTTGATGTACGAGTAGTTACGCACGTTCTTTTAGTATGTTATTTTTTTTAGACTCAATATAAAATATTAACACATTTTAATTACAAGTAAAGTTTTATGTTTTATAGTATATATTCTGGCTGTCTTACTACAATGATACAGTTTTGTAGTAAACAGTCTGGTATTATTCTATAATAAACACTCCACTTACTGTAATTTAATATTATAATTTTATTGTCCCATTACGAATGGACAGCATCTGCAAACTTTTGCACAAATATTGAAAGCCGTGTTAGTGCCGTTACCAGTGCCGGTTCTTTGAATTATTTAAGGCTCTCAAATGATACAGGATCGTTTCCTATAACTTTGAGGTACTTGAGTAGATTACTTACTGAGGTATAAGTGTCGTTAGGCTTGAAATTCTCTACGCTAAAGTATTCCATTTAGATAAGTAAGTATTTCCATATTAATTTTTATAAAAAAGTTGGACATATTTTAAATTAAACTCTAATAAATCACACTGTTTTTGTCCACAATTTTTCAAGTAGTTTTATAATATTTTTTATTTTTCCCTATTTACAATTATTACGTCATGACCCGGTAGTCTCAAACAGTATAAACTTAGTAATTTTTACTTTCACTTTAGTTGTAAATGGATATTGTCTTTTCAATCATAAATTATAAAATTTTGTTTCAAATTGCTCTATATTTTAAGTTTAAGTGAAGCAACTTGTATATTAATTAATAAGACTAATTGTATGTACATAATAAGTATTGGATAAGGTGTATCTTAATTAAACTAACAAAAACAAACATATACGGCAATTAGCTCTTAAATATTTTACTGCTGCGTGCAAATGAATCTAATTTTTGAATTACAATCAACTTTTAGTAACACTTAATCATTAGTTATCATATTGTTGCGCTGGTTTAATTATTGTTTATAGTTTTATATTACAAACAATAGACGTATTTAACTTTAAATTTGAAATTTTAAACTGTTTCTTACAAATAATAATTACAGTTCAAATAAACATCCCATTTAGAGCTTTCGTGAGTTTAAAGGTTTCTTTTAAATATAACCATTATATATAATTTTTTCTAAAACTGGGTGTCAAAATAAATGGTTAGTACCAGCTCTGTACTTTTGATAAATTAAATCAAATACTGATTTAGTAAAATTCTAATTTGAGGTTATTATTTTCAGTTGTTTTTTAACAACAACGTTTGTAGTGACATTTAAGACAAGGTTTTGGTCTGCACGATTGTGTATGTATATCATATAATACGACGTTTTCTAATGTCTTATCTCTAAGCATAAATTTGCTGTCAATTAGTTTGTAAGACATTAATATCCTTAGAAGCTTATGTTTTAAAGCACATATATTTATTTTTAGCGTTTTAAAGTATTTTTTTTCTCGGTTAACCTTAATACAGTTCATTATTTCAAAAAATGAATTCATTTCGTCTATGTAAAATGAAGGGTAAACTTTATCTCTTAACTGTAGAAACGCCTGGGCTTAATGTAGTTCAGCCTTACATTCTTTATTGTACTTCTGCTCAATTAGACATTACAATCAACAATCTTAAATTTTATCAGCATTATAGTTTTGAGTTTTAGTATAGAAACCTTTTTAAGCACGAATAAAAGTAGTGTAAAGATACTTGTGTAAGCATGAGTATTTAAGCAGACTATTATGTTTGATTAGCTTTTTCCAGTTAAACAGAAAAAGCTTATCGTTTATAATACTAAAGTTAGTTTTCAAAATTTTAACTTAAGCTTCTCTGAAGTTTTTGAGTGTTTTTTTTATAGTTGTTCGATTTGTTTTGATTAAATGTCAATTAAACTTTTGTTTCGATATATTTTTCTTTTAGTTTTCTTTTGTTTAATTTATTTTAAATTTTTAATTTAAAATAAGTTTACTTTAGACATGTTTTTTATGTAGTCGTAAATTAAATTCACACTTTATTTTAACAGTCTCTATTTAGCTTCTTAATAGTTTTGTTTTATTTATTTCTTGTGATAATAACGACCCTTATAAAATTAAATTTCCAGCTGAATTAAAATGTGTAAATCGACTTTCTACGTGGAGTCACATGGTACTAGTTGTCAACACGATGGGTTTCCAATTATTTAACTCTTCCCCTGCTGTGGTTAGACCGCCAAGCAAACGACCGCAAATTGCTTTAGCAGGGTTTGTAGGCGTCAAGCTGAATCAGTTTGTTTAAAAATAATGGTAAACTATCAGATTTGACCTAAAACCAATTACTAAAACTAATTTTATGTTACGTTTAACCATAGGTCGGCAAACCCCAAAGTCAAAATCTACGGCCCGTGAGGTAATTTCTAGCTAAAATCATACTTTTTTAAAACTATAAAATTTCGGAATAAAAACTTACATTCAGACATTTAATTGAGTTGATACTCTTTATATATGCTTTATTTTATCATATTTTTAGTCAAAAATAGTATTTTTCAACTGAGTACTACAACTTTCTTAAAATAACTGCGGCCATCGAAGACTTTTTTTAAATAGTGCGGTCCACAATCATTTTCTCCTATGAAAATTTGCCCGCGAGTTACAAAAGGCTGCCGACCCTTGCGTTAAACAAAAAAAAAAACACTTTTTGATAACGCTTCAGCAACAGAAGAATTTTTGTAAATTGTTTTCGATTAGCTAAAATAGTACAACTGACTATAATTACTATTATTTTATTCAAGCTGTTTTTCAAATATTTAAGATTAAGCAAAATTCTTCTTGAAAGTTTTTGAAATTTATTTTTGTATTGTTTATCAATGATGGTAGTTGTTTACATAAATTAGATAAATACAATCAAAACTACAAAAAGTTAGACTTTTACTCGTAGAAACAATTTTATAAACACATTTAAAACGAATAATTTTTAATTAAATATACAAAAACACGTTCTGATTAGAATAAAAAGTTAACTAGCTTCCCGCACTAAAAAATAAATTTTTCACATGAAAAAAGAATTTAATTTACACTTATTTTTTTGGTGTAGTCGTGCAGTACGTATCTTGGGTTGTAGTGCTTTGCTGGGTTGTCAATAAGAACAAGCACCAACAATCGGAACACGTCCCCGTCATGCTCTGAAACGCTCGGGTTCGTCAAACGCAACTCCACAGTGTAAACGCCTTCGTCTATGTAAATCCTAGTAAATATTTCTAAATTCATTAAAAGCATAAAAGCGCAAAATATAAAAGTAAACAACTTTTGTACAGCTAGCCTCATGTTTTTACATTGCCTTGCCTACGCAGTATTTTCTAAGTGGTAAAGGCGGACAGCTTGGCAACATTAAATTACAGCTTCAATTTTGCGATTAAGTTCGTAAATTTTTTTTTAATCATTTTGACACTTAGTTTTACGCTAATCTACAGTTTGAATTCGCACTAAGTTTGCATTGCCTATGTTTTCGTTCTTATGAGGTAGAATTATTTTTTTTTAAATTTTAACTATTTAAATATATTTAAAAACAAGTGGCTGAAAATACTTCTTTACAAAATAAAATTAAATGAAGTGGTAAAAAATTAAATATAACTAAATAAAACAATAATACTAAAGAAAAATGCTTCAAAAACTAGAGATCTTGTTTAACTTACTTTACTAGAAACAAGTTTGTTAATGTTTTAAATTAGTTACAAACTAGCTTTGCATGTCTTTAGCAAAAATAATCAAACAAAATCTAAAAAAACAAAAACATGAAGTAGATAATAATATCAAAACATAGTTTAGTTACCAGAATAATCGAGTAAATTTCGTCTTAAAGTTAATACTAAAATTCTGTGCCAACATTTTTTATGATCGTTACACTGATTTTTTCAATTGAAAACAGTTGTTGCCAAAACGGCGAAACAACTAAAAACAAAAGTTTTGTTTGTACTAATAATGAATTTACTCTCAAATAAAAGTTCAACAAACTAACAACAAATTTGCTGTATCTGTGAGCGCGACATTGTACGTTTCATTTGGTAAGTATTCTTCAAGCTCTTCGAGATGATGAGTATTAGGCCAATACACTTTCCTTTTCTGCTTTCCAAAATAAAGAGTTATCAAATTAAGTTTAATTATAAATTATACATTTATTTAGAAAGTAATTAGTCGTAAAGTTTAAAACTTCTTCATATTTAATTTAAATTGCTGTTAAAAACTGTTATAAACTGCTAACTGTTTTAAAAAATGTTTATTCTTTTATATTAGTTTGTTAGTTTATTTTAGTTTAAATAAACTTTTTCACAGTTTAAGTTCGTCTCTTATTTTTAGATTATTTTAAAAAGCTAAATAACTAAATAAAAAACGTCAACAACGTATTTGTCTGAATGAATAAAAAAACGAAAATAAATGTCAATACCTCATTATAATAAATATAGAACTTAAGTTTATGTGGTATATGACCGCTTGGTTTTAACTCGAATTTTATAGAGCTGTCATATCCTTCGTAAATTGTGACCTTTTCCAAAATATTCTGTTTTTCTAACCCAAATACTGAAAAGTATTATTAGTATAACTTGTAAATTTATAAAAGATGTATTTATTTTACATGTGAACATTGTGAACTTTATAGACAAAATTAATTAGAAATAACAACAAGTCTCTATGTATATATAGGTAAAGTTTAAAATTTAAATCTAAGTTGTTAAATTTTTGATTAACTTTCTAACAATTAAAACAAATTGTATAGAAATGTTAAAACTTTGTTTATAGAATAAATACAACTTTATACTATTAACGCAGTAATGTAGTTTGTGTAATAGTTTAATAATTTTTTATTATTTAAATTAGAAAAACAGCATTAAAAAAAAATCTTTTAATTTTTTGAAATTTTTATGTCTAAACAGCTTATAATTATCTACCAATGCTGACGTTTTAAGCAAGAAAAAAATAATCACCAAGCAAAAATAATTACTCTTAATAAAATAATCTATCAACAATAGTTCTTACAAATTTTCAATCCCTTTTCTTTTTTACTTTAATAATGGTTATTTTCTCCTGGAATTAAACACAATTTTTCGGTAAAAATCCCACAATCGTAAAATACCTGAACACAACATTCTAAACTACTCACTGGATTTGCAGGAAGGGCACTTGTAGTTGGTAAATTTTCCGTCCCAACCGCAACGGTTAACCTCGCTGTTGTCCGCAACCGTGTACCCCGTGTGGCAGACGCTCCTTATTTGGCACTCGTCGTCTTTCAAGCAGGAGTAATGGTTTCTGTGCGCGTTCACGTTTTTGAAGTAGGAAAACGCGAGATCGTTACTGCAGAGGTCG
>NW_028140496.1:0-25141 GCF_965202585.1 Thalia democratica | reverse complement strand
TTTCCATAGCAAATAAGCTGCTCCTTTTTATTAAAAAAGCTATAATAACATAATTTACAAAATTAAATTAGACACTCAATGATACATTTTTAACTAGTATTATGTTTAAACTCACATTTAAAACTGTTTGTTTGTTATTTTTTTTAAATTTAAGCTTACCATATTAAAAACAATTCTATGCTAATAAACCACTGTATTATCTAGCTATACTTGAAAAATTCATAAAGTTTTTTGTTCGAAACTCACAGCTTTTGTTTTTTTTATAGCTGTTTATTCATCAAACTGCTTAAATTCTGCATTTTGACACTTTTATATCATAGTTTTTAAACTATTATTGATTCCTATTTTTCAAAACGTAAATAGTAATTGCGGTTTAAGAGTTAAGCTAAATTTTAGAAATCATCACTTAACAATGCAAAATTCTTTTTGAACATATGATAAAACTGATGGTTTTCATCTTTACTTATTAAAAAATGCATATCTATTGAAATCATAACATTTAAAATTGTCAATAAATACTATAACTAAGCTTGTTTTATTCTTTTTAATTTTATAAACTAAGATATGCCTTGAATCAAAACACTGCAACAATTGAAAAAAAAAAATTATTAGTTTAAAAAAAAACACTCTTCTATTTTAATATTTATAAGAAAGTTTTAATTAACAACTTCTTATCTAAAAATTCAAACTTATGTAAAGTACTTTGTTCAATTAAGACAATTATCTTTTAAAGTTTTGCGAGTTATGTAACTAAAAGTAAATTAAAACTTGACCTTTGTGCTAATTAATAACTGTTTGGTTTCTTGAAATTGTTAAAAACTATTTTATATAACCAATTTCGCTTTATTTACTCTGATTTTATAAACTTACACGCTTGAATAAAAAGTATATTTATCTACTGGTACAAAAACGTAAAACTTAACTGTAATATAAAAGAAAAACAATTTTTTATACTAACTATTGTTTATACTATATTTTACAATCTAAAATGGTATACACTACTAACTGTAAAGTTTAACTTTTTCTAGTATGCAGCTTGTTAAAAAGTTAGACATATGTTTTTAAGCTCTATCTCTTAAAAATACTTATATAGTTTTGGTTTTATAGAAATTTTTATAGTAATCCTAGATACAATTGTACTTAGTTTAAACTATAAACAGAATTAAGTTTTATAAACTAAAATCTATAACAAGATACTATATAACTTAACTTGATTTTACTTCGTGTCGTGCAAGTTAAATACCAATTAAATTGTAATTTATTTAAAAATTTTCATACAGTTCAAAAATAAACTTTATTAATTATTATTTTTTATTATAGAAGATTATAAATGCAAAATCTAAAGTTATACATCAGGTAATTCTATTTATCTTTAATTTGCATAACTGCTTATTTTAGTATGAATCTACACAATGTTTTTGTTGTTTACAAATTTTACCTGTTTATTTAGCTAGCATCGTTCAGACGGTATCTTAGAGCTACTTTTTTACTACAAAAAAGCTTAAGAACCTTATTATTATTTAATTATACACATTAGGCAACAAATTTAAAGTTATTTTGTTTAAATTAATACAATGGTAAACGTTAACATTTTCGATGCGCTGAAAAACTGATAAAATGTAAGGTTTTTCTTGTCAAGTATATATAAATGCTTAGGAGTTATCTTATCATTTGTGTTTATATCACTTTAAGTTTCAATCTAGCTTGCTGTTGTAGTCTTCACCCATTCTTCTGGTAGCTCATGTGAATAATCTCATTTGCATGTTAGTGAAAATATATGATTGCATTATACAACAATGCTCATCTCTCCGTACTCTTTTTACTTATCTTCTTAACAACCCGTAAGCATCATCATACAAAAAGTAGTTATCAGAAAACGATTTCAAACAGTTTTGTTTCAAGCCTGATTCTTACTAAGGCCAGCTACATGTATTAATCAATGCTTTTAGGAAAAATTTCGTAAAAATCAAAATTGAATTGTTTTTTTAAAGAAGGTCAAATTTTAATGAATTTTTAAAAGGTAAGTAGTAATACTGTTTTTTAAATAAAAAATTCTATAAATATTTTTGGTTAAAACTAAAAAATACAAAATTTTTAATTTCCTATGTATAAAAAACAAAATCAAACTAAGTTTTCTTTCGAATTGAAATACTAAAACTTGAAAATATGATTTCTAAAACCAAAAAAACAAATGTGCTTCAAAAAATTAGCAGTCAAAGAAATAACAAAAAACTTCAAACAGACAAAAACAAAAAGAACATTTTAAATAAACTAAATTAATCTATTATCTTGAATTATAACTAAAAACAAAACAGCATGATATAAAATAAACAAAACGGCAGTAGTTACATATAGCCGGCCCATCCGATGTACATTTTGCTTAAATTTCTCTTGTCAACTGCAATCTGAAAGTATTGTACTTATTTTAAAATCATCCTTTTATTAATTGATTTTAAATTAAAGACGAGAAAAAGTGCTACAAGTTGTTAAAAAAGCATGTCATTACTATTTTATGAAAATAATTTCTAAAATTTTTGAAATCTAAAAACATGAATTGAAGCTAAATTTTTCATTTCTTAAAAAAAACAAAAGTTAATAGCACTCTTCAAGCTTATCAGCTACATAGAATGAATGCATACAAAACACATACATACTTTTAAAACACTACACAAAATAAGTTTGCAACATCATAGTGCAAACTGTATACACCACTGTTCGCATTACTTGTACATATTCTGAATACACTCCACCAACCTGTATGGTCCTCTGCACGTCCCCTTCAACGGAAAGTGGCAACAGTTGCTTGTTTCTGGCGTGCAGTCCCCTCAGCTTCCTGCTGATCGAGTTGACTATCTGCAGCGCCTTCTCCTTTGACAATTCGTTGTTGCTGTGGTTCCGCTCCGACGACCACTCCACCAAAGGCGAGTGCACGAACGTTCGCAGCAAGCTGTTTGGTTGGTTGAAACAAATATTTAAAAGTATTCAAGTCCTTGTGGGTTTCCTAAGAAATTTTAAAAGTGAAATTAAAAAAATGTTATTCTTCAACTGTGTTAGTATTAATAATAAATTTTATTGGCAGCAAAGTTGGTCAGCTTAACTCTTCGTTTTGTTCGGAGTTTGTTATTGCAACAACTTTATGAATTTTCTATTTACTTAAATTTAGAATTGTGCTTTAAAATAAATAATTTTTTTGTACTTTAAATATTTTTCAATATTTAGTCAATAAGTATTTTAACGTGGTTGTTGAATTTCAACTCAGTAAAGAAAATTAAAATCTAATAAAACTACAAAATTAGTTACTCTTTACCAAGCAACCAATATACAACCATATCAACCTGAGCAAGGACTCTCTGTTGTCCCTGATGACTGCCATGGTGATTTCGCACGCCTTCCTGAAAAACCCCTCGTATTTGAAGGGGCCCATCGCGTCCACCATATTGTGGGTCAGTCGGTAGGGAACTATTTCCGGTATGTCCAGTGTCAGTCCCTAAAAATTTACAAAATAAAAAACAAAACTTAAAAAAGATATTCGAATTTTTTGTTAAGCTAAAACTTTTATGTTTAATTATAGGTTAGTTATTTTTAATTTACTTTATTTATTAAGAAATTAAAATAGAATAAAGTATAAAAAACTAAATACAAATTTATAAAATAATAACTAACTTTATCAAATATAACGCAGAAGTCTACATGCATGATTTCACCATTATTTGAATCTACCAATATATTTTCTCCGTGTCTGTCTCCCAACCCTATCATGTAACCAACCTAGAGAAAATAATATCAGCTAATTGTTTGTTTGTTTTATTAATATTTTGTTTATCTAAATTTATGTATTTTATTACCACAAAATAGTGTTTTGCTGTTAACTTTTCTACTTAAAAAAAATTGACACTTTTTATATAATTAAATTTATCTTTACAATAAAATAAACGAAGAATTAAGCGATATTTATATTACCTTATACAAGTAAAACGTTTAGAGTAAATTTATTTTACATAGGTAAAACCCCTAACAAGAAACCAACCATGGACATGACGGCTAGCGACCTGCAGTACAGCGCCCTCGAGTGGTACCACATGGCGGCATCTGATTGGAAATTGTGAAGAAACCACTCGTGCATGACTGGCGGGTGCTTCGCCAGCAACTGCTCCTCGAATATTTTCAACCTTCTCCTGCGAAACAACCATATTTTCACAACCAAATGTAACTCAGATTAGCCTTTAAATTAAAACTGTAGTTGAATCGGGCGTGGAACATTTTTTTTTGAATCAAGATATTTAAAATGTACAAATGCTTAATCACGATTAAGGTGTATTTTGGATTAGTAACGCGAGTTTAAACTTTGACTAGAAAATACACTAATGAAGCATTATACTAACAATTTAACCGGATGTCAAAGAAAAAAATAATTGAAAATTCGGTCCTTAAAGTTCAGTTAATATTCATAACAGAACTATATTTAAAAAAAAATAAATACTTAGTCAATTCAAATAAATTTCTTAATGACCAAATAAAACTAGCCTAAATTCAAATTCCAATCTTCTGATCAGAGTGCCAGTTTTTAACTGTCATGTTTTTAAAATTATCAACCACAAAAACATTATACACTAAAAAACCAACTCGTCGTGATGTTCTCCTTTCGGCAGCTGGCAGTTTCTCAATTCCCTGGCGGTCATGGACAGTCCTCTGGGTCGGTAAATTCCCAGCAATATTTGCCTCAACCCCCGCATGTTGGAAACCCACTCTATCAATCCACACTGCTCGTTAAGCGGGATCACCGACTGTTGGGGAGGTTTCGATTGAAAGTTAAGGAGATAGGATTTAGGTATTATTTGCAAAAGTTTTACTTCAAAAAGCATTAAACTTAATAATTTTTGAGTTTATAAGATATCTAGCTCTAAAAAAATTTTACACCAATATCCAGAATTTTTTTCTGACTAAAATAATATGAAAAATTTAAACACAGTATAAAAATTTAGGTCTTTTTTATTACTTAAGTCATCTATTTCTAACAAAAATATTTTTTACACCAGTATTTGGAAAACTGTGTGATGCAGCTCATTGTAGTGTATATGTATTTTTATATTCGTTTTTGTTTCAGATTGCTAATAAAATAAAAAACAAGCAATTTTTCATAATGAAAATTCTTATTCAATACAAAAAGGTACCGACGTAAGTTCTAATTTTCAAATTTCTCCTGCTGCAGTCCTGGTCTTTCTTCAAACACTTGTTGACGATCGTCTGAAACTCGATGACCCTGGCGTCCTTCCGCAGGTCATCCTTGGGCTTGCACAGGAAGATGTGGGATCTGCCGTCGCTCGCCTTGATCGTGATCTTCTTCGGTTTCTGCAACGACGCCAGCACTTCGATCTGGTTGAAAAATCAGTCTAAATATTATCTTCTTCGATCTTGAAAGATTTAAATAAAAATTTCTTGAACAAAAAATATAAACACAAGTTATAAGTGAACTTTTAAATGTTGTTTTTAACTGAAGCTTTAAAAAATTATTAATTTAGTTATGACTGTATTTTTCATCATAGTGCACACCTTAATAATAATAATTGTGACAAAATTAAAATTTGAACTTACAAATCTTTAATGCAATGAGCTGTATTATTTAATAATTAACATTTAAGTCAACAGACGCTCTTTTAATTTAGATTTAAAATTTGTTACAAATAAATTTATTTAGTACTATGTTTTTTTAGATAACTCCAGTACCAAACTATTTAAGTTGTACTTGTTAACTACTTAAACAAAATATAATTAAATCAACGTAGTCGCTAATGCAAAAACTTGATGAACAGCTTTTTAAAGTTAACTTGGTGAAAACTTCATCACTGAAAAGCGTTAAATTAAACCTCGTCATGAAAGCCAACGATGTGCGATGCAGTAGTTGGAAATGGATTGTGGTCTTTTCTTGTTGATTTCTCTCCAATGAACTTGGATTTTTCTGGTAGAGTGGCCGACATGTGCTCTTCTAATGGCATTATAACCTGAAGGAAATTCAATAAAAGTGTAAATAAAATATACAAAAGCATAATTTTGATTAATGAATTTATTTGAAAAGAAAAAAATAACAATGTATTAATTTACTTAAATCTTTGTACAAATAAAATAAATTGTAATTTAAATCAATAATAAGATTTTTTTTAGAAAAAAGAAAACTGTCATACTTTGATAAAAACAAACAAAACAAAGTAGTTCTACTAAATTTTTAAGGTAGAACTTTGTATTATGAGAGTTACCTGAGAAAAGTTGGGGTTTTCAACAAGGTTTTTCAGCGACCTGAAATGAACACTGATTCTGCTGCCTTTTGAATCGAGGTTCTTGTTGCAAAGTTCAATAAACTTGTCTGTCACTCTATAATGTATGTATTTGCTTAGATCGAGTATTAAGTTAAATTTTAAACGTTTTATTTTTTTAAACATTTCTCATGTTTTAAACTACACATATTTTCAATTTATTTTAAGTAAAAACTGATCAAATACTATTCAGAAGTGATACAAATATTTTTCAATATTGTTCAAACAGAACTTTAATATACATTAAATTATAGACCACAACTTATCTTCTACAATTTGTAAAAAAAAACATAACGTCTTTTAATATAAATATACTGCAACTAGTTTTATAAAAAAAACTTATACATTTTATACATTTAAATTTAAAAAATATCATAAATAAATATTTAAATTATTCTCACGCCTGATTATCAGTGACAAATATATTCTACGATTACCTTCATAAAAATTTTTAAACAAACAAAAATAAAACCCACGCCTGGTAGTCGGTGACCAGCTTGTACATTTTCCCGTTGCTTTTTCCCACCAAGTTGAATATTTCCCTGCACCTCTGCACCCTCTTCTTGTCCTTGCTCCTGCTCACGTACATCATGCTCCACAGAGCTCTCTCCGGGTAAGACCTGATCACGTCGCACAAGATCTCCTTCAAGTCGTTGTACGTCGCTCTGTCAGTTGCAAGAATGTGAACAAAGTTACGGGTGGTGAAGCAAGTTTATGTATATTTGTAGGTTTTTGAGAGTTTTTAAATAAACTAAAAAATTACATATTAAATAAATTGAAAACATGTTTTTTTTATGCATTGATTTATTTTTCAGTCAAAGATAATAACAGATAAAATAATTGTCACATAAATATCAACTTCAAACATTTAGTCGGATTCTGAGTTTTTATTTTCCGACATTCAAACTACTAAATCAACGTACCAACTCAATTGTTTAACAAAAACTTTAATCAACAAAAAATTATCAAATAAACATGAAGATTTATACAAACTAAGATTAACTCAAAAAAAAACAATCAAACAATACCAACAGATGAGGATGGCAAATTCTTGAAGTGAGTTGTGAAAATGCAATGTAAAATATGTAGCTGGGCAGATCGCTTCTCACCTCCCGTATGCATTGCTTCATATCATTTATTTCCTGAGCTTTCTGTACAAAACATTTTGTGCTATAGTATAATATCGCTGGTCTTAATTATGTTAAATAATCCATTTAATTTCTTATTTAAACAAGTGTCAGGTGATACATTAAATTAACAGCTGTTTTTTTTTAATTTAACCTGGATCCAAAAAGTGCATGAAAAAGAATGACTGCTACGGAAATTTTGAAACAAGTTTACTGACTTATTGATCATTTGGACAATAACACCATTATAATTAAACAAACAGATAAACTTTTAAAAATTTGGTTTTCTAAAGTGTGTTTACTTTTTTCGTAACCCAATGATAATCATAATAACAGTATTTAAAAATGTATGCAGGAATAATAGTAAGAAAATTACAAGACTAGTTAAATAAAAAGTATTTATTAATTTACGCCAAGAATAAAGTTATTGTATAGAAAAAAATCGTTACATATAAAGATTTTCTTAATTTTCATTAAAAATCACTAAGGTTACCTGTTTCAAATTAATTTATTAAAAAAGAGGCTGAAGTCTAAAAATATAAGAAATTTAAAATTCAAACTAATAACACAAACTTTTTCTTTTAATGTGGCAGCCTCACCGAAATCGAGCCACAGAGTTAGAAGTTTGGTGATTGATTGGTAAATGTGCGATGTTCCGTACATAAGCGACTTTCCGTAATGCGATATTATGTACCTCAGATGGCTGTATTGTTATTTACTGCTGTAACTCTGTTAAAAATTCTTCACAAGTAAGGTAAAAAAACTAAAACTAACTGTGATTTTCCTTGGCCTCTGCTTTCACCGACCATGGCAGTCACCAACCTGTCGTAATACTCCGCGATTGCGAAATGTACTTTTTCCCACTCAATCAGCGTGGTTGCCTGCAAAGTTTTTTAGCAGTTGTGTATTTACCAACAAAGTTAAAAACAAACACAAACGTCTCTGTAGGTCTTCAGCACGGTCTGGCTCTCGTACGATGCGGAATCTTCCATCAATCTGGCGAGGAGAAACTTGCTCTTGCTCCTCATCACTTTCTCCTCTCTCGTCAACATTTCTCCTTCCTCCTGGTTTGACATCCAGTTGAGCGTCTTGAATGCTTTCTGGTATTCGCCCTTCAACGTTGTTCGCGTTTAAAAGTTGAACTCACTTGCGTATAAAAGGAAACCGTATCCGAATTCAAACCAAGTTAAATAAATATTTTGCTATAATTATTAAAAAAATATTAAAAAAAGTTGTTCTCAATTTTTAACTTGAACACTTTACGATCTAATGAAATGTTAAAATCATAAAAACATCAGTTTCATTTCAACTTTATTCGAACCTTTTGTCGAAGGTATTTGGCCTTTTCAATGTGAAATGAGGGCAGGTTGCAGTTTTCAGCGGAGAGGTGCTGCAATGAGGCGAGGGAGACGTGCAAGTTGCCGCACTTTCTCCCAACCTTGCTGCTCTCAATCCACAATTTTCCCGTCTTCTTGCGCAGAGCATCGCTCATCCTGTCAAAAAAAATCATGAAGATTCAATAATTCTTGTGTATTTCAACAGGTCACATACAGTCACACTATTTAAAAATACTTATTTTTTATTTTTAAATAATTTTGTTTCGGGTAACATAGTGTATGCTTCCCATACTAACAAATACTTTATTAAAAAACGTGAATAAAATTTCATACTTGTTGGTGCTTTTTCCCAGCAGCGGGATGAGAACTCTGTAGAGTGACAACAGAGGCTGCTTCGAATGCATGGAAGCCTCCACCGTTTCCAACCTGTCGTCCAAAACCCTCATCGTATCAGCCACGTGACCGTCGTCGACCAATCCGCTCTCGAGAATTCTTCCGACTCGTTCCGCGTCGCTGAGCATGTGCAGCCGAACCACGTAGTCGTAGCTGAATTGTTAATTAAAATAATAGCAAAACTAAAAGTTCAACACATATTATTACTCGTTTTTCTCCTAGGGTGTAAGTTATTACATACAGGTTTGTTTAAAAAATATTTAAAATTGATTCTCATCAGTTTTTTTTATGCAAGTCGCTCAAGTTTTTTTAAAATTAACTCACCCTCTTCTGTATGACGTCATAGACGCTAAAAGCTTGCTTTGTGAGCTGTAAAGACCCTGTTTAAAAAAATAATTAATTTAAAAAAAAAAGGTTTATTGATTTTATTAGTTTACAGCAACATTTCAGATGAGCGTGGCGAAAAATATTCATGTTTAGTTTGTTTATTAAAATTAAATAGTTTAATATATTGTAAGTTAATTTTAAGTACCAACTTTTACTAGTAAATCAAACGCTTGCCAGTCTTTATTTTTAATTGACAGCAGAGTTTTGGCAAAGTCGACGTTCCATTCGCCACATTCGAGTTTCTTCTCGTTCGGTTTGCTGTTTTCAAAGTGCTTGTCGAGCAAATCCCACTTTCCCAGTTTCCAGCAAGCCTCCAAACGGTACTTTTCCAAATCTTTCTAAAAAGTTTATTTTAAAAGGCTTATGAAGCAAACAAATCTACAAATACAACACATCAGGTACTAAAAAAAATATTTTTTTCTTTATGACTTTAAAGTATGTTGTTGTTTAGATTTTAGTTATCTCCGTTTTTTTTTTAATTTGTTTTTGCTATATTGATCATTAGATTCTAACTTTGATTCTAATTAAAATATTATCTCTTCTAATGACATCACATTAGTTAGTAATTGCAACTTTTAATGGCTCACTATTGCTAAGAATTTTCGTAACATTACATGGAGACAAAACATAACAAATGCTGCATCAAGTACTAATGAAAATAAATGTCGGAATATGTTTCTTCAAAATACTTTTTGCTTAAATTAATATACATTATTGTAGTTATAGATTTTTTTTTTTATTTTTAGTGAAATAGTGATTTCTTTTAATAAAATGATATCATACAGTCAGTAATGGTGACTTATTAAGCTTGTATAATACTTCAGTACAAAAATAAATATTTATTTCTGATATGTTTTTGTATTTAGTTTAAAAAAATTATTAACTTATCAACCATATTAGACGTAGCTATGAACCTTAGGAATAAACTAAATTATCAAAATCTAAAAAAGCATCTATTGCTTTATCAAAAGTTTAATAACATTTAACATTAGTAAACAATAAACCCAAAAAAAGAAGGTAGAATAAAAAAATATTAATAGTCTTATTTTATTAAAAATTTTGAATAGTAATGACGAATTTAAAAAGCTAACAATGATTCTCTGTTTTATTATAAAAAACTAAAACTATTAACATTGATAAATTTATATCAACAAAAACTTACTTTCCACTGTTGATTGTAATTGATGGACCCGTCAACAGTGTCAATTGCGGTGTTTAATTTTCCCAGTTGCAGCAAACTCTTCAATCATCCTTGCCTGTATAAAAGTGAATCGGGATGCATGTTTATCACTTTCTCGTAATAACTCTCCACATCCTGTGTACTTCGTATGTAGTTAGAAAAAGCTAGGCGTAGAATTAAAAAAAAAATCAAAAACTAATAAACCTTTATAGAAAACTTTGTTATAAGATAAATTTAATAAACAAGCCTATACAAATATACAGCAGTTGAACAATTGAAAGGGAAAATTATGATGATCAAATAAACTTAAACCAAACTATAACATCCAGCTATAAGAATCGGAAATAGTTAATCATACACACATTAATTTCACAAAAGTGCATAAATAACCTGATAAGAGCCTTGTAGTTCCAGCAATTTGACTTCGGTGTCGCTGTTGGGTTGCGAGTTGTGAATGTTGATGGCCCCTCTCACCCCGTCTTGCTCGTCCATCTCGAAGTAAACTTCCTGCAGAAACTTGTCCGGCTCCCGTTTGCTGGCCAGGCATATGTCTTCCTTTCTGATGGTATAAAGAAAAAATTAAAACTTTTTTAAAACTTTTACTTAGTTTATCTTTCTACCTCAAGAAAATAATGTAAAATGTTGGAACTGAACATTATGATGCTATATTTTTTAGTCAAATTGCAAATTGTTTTAAATACAGTAGCAGGATTGCCACAGATCGAGCTGAAAAAATTCCTGACTTTTCTAAATCAAATTCCTAATTAAAACCGATGTAAAAATACATACAAAGACTTTAAAATAAGTAAAGTTTTCAATCTTAATTTTATACAAGTTAAAACAACAATTCTCTTTCTTTAGTTCTTTTTGTTCAATATTTTTACTCTGCTAAATAACAAAACTATTTATTTCAACAATGAAATCACTGTTTTTGCGGTTCGAACAAACATCAAAAACTTTGTGTTTACGTGACATTATTTAAGACTTCAATATATTCCAAAAATTCATTTAGACTCTGAAAGAAGGATGAATTGCAAAATTAAAAAATGACATTTGCAAAATGCAGTTTTTAATGATGATAAACTTTTTTATAAGGAACATGTTTATACCAAATTTCCTGACTTTTTTCAAAAACACCCGTTTTTTCCTGACTTATGTCTTTATTTTCGTTTTTCCTGACTGTGTGACAACCCTGCAGTAGCTTAACAAAACAAAAGCTTCAAAAAAACTGATATTACCCTAAAGGTACTTAAATTTCAACAACATAAAACACTTTTAAACAAACACGTACAAAACTTTTTACTTTGCGAAAAAACAATAAACACCTGAGATGAGCTTCGTAGTAGAGGATGGCGCGTTCGTATGCCCTGCATTTAAAAGCAGCCGTTGCAAGCTTTTCATTTGGCATGTGCTTCCAAAAATAATTCAACCAGTTCTCTCTGTGTATATCAATTTGATTTAAAATAATACCTTTACATAAAACTAAAGCTTAAAAAAAGGTTGAAGAAATATTTGAAGAATTATAATAAAGCACAACACTACAATATGATTTCATAAATGACGTAACGACTTGCGAACAACAAAGTTTAAAATGTTTAATCAAATTTAATAAGAACACTGCAAGCACAAAACACAACCAACCCTTCAACAAACAGCTTGTTCGAAGGACAGTCTTCAGAATTTTTAACCATTGTGATGTAATCAAGAACGTTGAAAATTGCATCCGCGCTCAACCTTAACAACTGTGACCTTTGAACCTGAGAAAAAATTAGATTAATAAATTAAATACAAATTTTAAACTGTTATACATTTAAAAGAAAAAAAAGAATTACAGTACTTCCGCTACATAACAAACAAATCTCGTATTATTTTACAAGTTCAATAAGAAAATTTCGCCTAAAAATACTTTATTTTATAAATTTTATTTATATACAAAATATTATCTTCTACAATCCGAACCAAATTATAGCAGGCGCTTTACTATCTTTTAAACTGCTTATTTAGATCTCATAAAGATTTACAAGTCTATAAGATTAAAGAAAATATTCATCAAAATCTTTTGAACTATTGAATAAATACGAGTAAATCCGAGTAAACTATTTTTCCACATTAATAATTAAAACGTAACCACCTACTGGAAAGTAACACTTTAAACGCAACAAGAAAATAGTATTTAAACAAAAAGTTAGCTAACAAAACAATTAATAATCTCGATGTTAAGTGAACTTGTAGAACAGATTGGTCATTTTCAGTGAACATGTTCCACAAACCTGTTAAAAACTATTTGAAAACACAATACAACATATAAAATAAGCAGCTTCGATATACAACCAATAATTTTTGTAGTTGAACTAAACTATTTCTTAACGAAAAACAAGTATAGACCATTTCATACACAAAAAAAATTCATAGTTAAACAAACTCCATGATACTTTGACAAAAAACAAACTGACTAATTATTTTTTTTTAAACTAATCGTATAAATTTAATGAAACTAACTTGTGTCAGGTTTGCAGTGGAAGGTCTTCAGGAGCTCCTGTATTGCGTAGGCGAAAATGTCCTGATTGGTGGGGTTGGTTGCTAGGAAACCCTGCACTACGTTGCAGATGAGCTGGTGGGCGAAGTCGTTGCTTTCCAGCTTCATGTGAAACTTGTTGCCATGGTTACCACTCTCGTCACTTGCCTTGCTGCTTGTCAGCCTTTAAAATTTTCCATTTTCAGTTGTTTTTATAAAGGTTGTTTCAAATGATATTTTACACTCAACTAGGACCAACGACGAATCTTTAAATCTTTATACAAAATACATTAAAGCTTATAGACAACGATGAAGTTGTTACAACAAGACAAGTCAAAATAAGCCCATAGCAGGGTTCAAATCTTTTTTTTATTAAGATAAAATCTTATATTTGAGCTCTAGGCACGAACTTCAAGTTTAATTTTCATTATAATTTTTTTCTAAAATTTAAAAATTTATTTGTTCTATATATTTGAAGCAAGGTCCACAAATTTCAAGAAAAATTCCTAAACAATTTTAAACTATTAAGTGTCAAACTTTAAATGTGATTGTTTTTAGAATTTCCAACTCAAACTTCAATAAATAAACCCTATTCTAAAAACTGATAATTTTCAAAAATTTTAAAACTAGTTAACAATAAACTTTGAAAAGTTGTGAAAACTGGTGGAAAGATAGATTTTCAGTGGAATATTCATTTTAGCTTATTAGTTTGCACCTTTTATATAAAAGAAAACTAACTTACAAACTTTTAATCCATACTTCTTAAACACTACTTTGAATTTTGTAAATCTGTAAAATCAGCTAGTAACGAAAATAAAAGCCTACAAAATAAGAGGTTACATGACAATTCAAATTCAGACAACTCAAATTCCGACAATTCAAATCCTTAAAATAATATTTAAACGACTATATCTCAATAACTAATTCAAATTTGAAAAAAATAAAATATATATATGTAGATCTTGTTATAATATACAAGCCATTTTCTTCTTTTTTGGAAAATCTTAAAAATCTTAAATTTTTTTCAATTTTTTTTTTAATTACCAAAAATAACTAAGTTTTTTACTTTATTTAAGCCATATCTCAAAAACATTTAAGCTATTTCAAAAAGAAAAAAAGCTTGTAGATATTAATATGACCTACATATGATTTTTTTACTTTTGACAAATATACTTTACTTTTTTGATTGTGGCTGTTTCAAATTTTTTTAAGAATTTGTATTGTCTGAATTTGAACTGTCCGAATTTGAATAGACGTGCACATAAAATAAGACTAGCTAGGGTAAAACAAGATATAACAGTTCTATGACCTTAAAGCTATTCTTTAAATTTAGCTACAAAAAATCAAAAGTTAAAACACAAACAAATTTTAAAATCTAGATTTTATTACATCTACTTCATAGTTTTTTTTTATTTTATTTTTTCACTCTGAAAATATTAAACATAATAAGGAAATTTAAAGAGAAGCTATAAAACTTTTCAATTTTAAAATTCAGAAAATTGTGCAAAAATCAAATGCATTTTTCTTTTCTTGGGAAAAAATTAAAAAATATTAAACATAGTAGTTTTTTTTAGTCTAATAAATTTTTGACCAAAAGTCACACATAAAAAGCTTATATTCACAAGTTAGTATATGAAATATTTCTAAAATCAAAATTTTGTATGTTACCAAGTTACAACCTATGTGTATTCAATAAATAAACAAAAAACTAAACTTTAAATCAAAGTTAGGTATAACAAAAAAAAATACTATAAAACTTTCGATTATTTTAGCAAAACAACTTTGGATGCTGTTTATAAAAACCTGAACTGTTTATGTAGAAACTGTTAGTTTTTTTTAAGTTTACATCGAGTTTAAATTAACAAAAAAACTAACTGAAACTATGAAGTTTTAATAACTTTTACTATATTGGTTGTTTACGGAATTTACTTTTTGAATTTGAACAAAAATGTATCAAAAAATCTATCAATGAAGCATAAAACATACATATATTTAAAACTATAAAAAATTTAAAATCACAACTGTTTATGTTACTAACACTTTATTGCTTTGAATCTTATAAATAAAATAGTTTAGATATATAAACAGAGAAAAATATAGCTTAAATGTTTGATTCATGTAAGTTCAATAAAAAATACAGCATATTCAGATATAAATTAGTGCTACCTTTAAAATAAACAAAAAAACAGTTGGTTTAAGTTAAATTGTTTTTTTTACATACAATTATTTTATTATAATTATTTAAAATATAGACAGTTATTTAAGATATTAGCAACTGGTTTGAATAAAACTGTTGAAGTGTGATTTAAAACCCTAATAAAATATATTTATAAGCATCTAAGATAACTTAGAATATAACAAAATTTGTTTATGCCTAACTGTAAATTAGCTAAATGAAAACTTTACTAACCATTTTAGAAAGTTAACCAGTCCATTGTCTAAAGTTGAAATAGGTCTTATTTCTAAAATTTCCACAATGTGTTACCTTGTCAAAAATTTTTAGTAACTAAATACTTGTTTTCAGAAGATTTTATAAAATAAGTTAATTCAAAGTGACGTAACAATACAAAGCTGCTGTACAATAATTTATATTTTTAAGAGAAAATTTTCACTTAGCTTACTTATTTCATACATAAAAAATAAATTTATATAATTGGTGATACATAAGTTAAAATGCTATACTAATATTCTTTTAAATCAATATAAAGAATAAAAACTTGATACAAATTTAGAATAATATGTTAGAAATGATAATTCTTTTTAACTGATTGTTTTGCAATTATGTTACATTGATTACTGGTAATTTGTTTAAAGTAGTTTGTTCAGCTATGTTTATTAACTTTCCTCAGACTCGAAATATTTACTGTTTAAAAGTTTTAATAAATGTCATTTAAAAAATATAAAACTATCATATATTTAGCTCGCAATTAATGACATGTTTTTGAGGCTATAATCTCAAATTTTCTTTCATTAAACAATTTTTTTGTTTTGTTCAAAAACTTAAGTAGGTGTAAACAATTATGCAAATATACCAAAACTTATTCTATTTAACAGTATTTGTCTGTTTAAAACCCTATTTACAATGTTTCTTTTACTCAGAAGCTTCTTTTATAGCTTTAATTTGTTTTTATAAGTCATTGCATTTCGTTTAGTAGATTTTAAATAAGTTTAACTTAAAAAATAGTAAGTAGTAGTTGTATTTCATATTTTTTTTTGTGCGTAGTTTGCACAGTATACGCAAAGAAATTGTTTTTCTTTTTTTTTAAATTGTACTTTTTTTTAATAAGCTTGTAATACATTTTGATCTACTTTCAAAAGATAACTAAAAAAAGATCAAGTATACTGTTTAGAAAAAACAATACCGTTATCAAAACAAGATATGGTTTATAAAAAAAAAAGTGTATATTAGTTTGCCTATTGTACAAAAGTACTTTTTTTGCTAAGTTTTTGTGAATTGCTTATATAAAATATGAAAATATAATTTTTGTATATTGTAAATAATAGTCTATAGCTGGATGCTAACTTAAATAAAAGTGGATTTTAGTTTTCTAGTGTAAGTAGTGCATATAAAAAAGTCAGTTGTAAACATTTAATCAAAATTTAAGTTGTTCATTTTTTAAAAAATTGGTAAAAGGCTAAAAAACGCTTTTAAACTGTGTATCCAACAAAAATATTAGACTAAACGAACGAAAACTGTTAGTTGGTCAAAACGATTAAAAAATAAGTCTATAAAATATTATACCTCTTTTTATTATTTATTATTATTATTATTATTATTACAGTTTTGCTATTAAGACTATTACAACGTGGTTTGCACTAATATAAATAAAAACTGTTTTACTGTTCTCAAAATCAAAAAGAAAAGTACTTTGTTTAAAAAAAATTGTAATATATTGTTGTTTATTGAACAACAAAAAAGTGCTAAAAATGTTTGGTTTAACGACCTAGTGTATAAAAGCACCTTTCGGGTGTTGAGTCATACACCACGGATACCTTTTAATGTCTTGTCAAGGACTGTAAAACACCTTGGTTTGTTTTGAAAGTATACTGTGTAAAACAACTTAATCACAACAAGACAAGTTTAATAAATAAAAATTGTAAAAATATTTACCTATTATACACTTTTTTAAATTGTTTTGAACAGCTCTTAAGAGTTTTTAGATAATATCCATAGTATCAAGTAAAATAAGAATAACAATAAGTTGATCAGCATTTTTAAACAAGACAAGAGTAAAAGTGTTTACAAAACAGTAGGGTTTATTGTTTTGAGAATCGTAAAATACTTTAATTTAATAAAATTTAAATTAATAAATAATTAAAATACTATATGTAACAACAAAATATAAGATTTAAACTAATAAAGCCTTCAGAGTCTTTGAATTATTTGTATGTAATGTTTCGTTTTAAGTTGCGAATAAATCATTTACTTTTATATTGAACGCAGGTAAAAATCACAGTTTTAGTTCTAAAATAGCTCGAAACTAATTTGTAACTTTTAAAATTATATTATTCAAATAATTTTTTAATTAGTTTTATGCATTCTAACGAAACTAATATTAATTAATAACAATTGCAACGAAACTAATATCATGTTTTCGATGATGCAATGCACAAGTTTGTTGTTATTTTTAATCTGTATGTAAAATATTGTTTAAGTTTTGAGCATAATTGCCATAGTTTGTATTTTGTTCTTTTTATATTATGTCTGGCTTTCTATAACTCAATTACTGTCTGTCTAGTGTTGACAAACTGAATGAAAAAAAAAAGGAAAAAGTTTAAGAGTACAGCTAGATTACAAAAAAAAAATTGTTAATGCTACTTTATTATTGTTAATACTTATTGCTTTGAAAAAAAGTTAACTTAGCCACAAATCGAGTCCAAAATTAAAAACCTGATTTTAAGAATGATTGTTTGAGTCTTATGAGTTTCTATTAACTATGTTTAATATCATGAAACGAAACGCATCAAACGTTATTCGTTAAGAAAAAACTTTTAAAACATATTGCATTGTTTCATACTGCAGCTTATAACTTATTAGTCTTTTATTGGTTTATAGTTATTAAATACTTGATAACATATTCAATAAGTTTTACTTAAGTTTGATATCAACAAGTACTTTAAATGTTTATTTAAGTTCTTTTTTCTTATTAAGTTCTATACTGTTTCAACAAGATTTAGTCTTTGATTACAAAGTTCTTAATATTAGGTGATTCCCCTTCTATTGTTTACAAGCTTAATTTAGTAAAGCTCATACTAAAATAACATAAATTTGTTTATTACCTAAGTAACTTTCAGTGCACACAACATATCTAAGTATTTTAACTACATAATTATTTTTTAAATTATACTCTTTTCTGTTTTAACCCTATTATAACCTTGTACTGTACAAAAGTCATGGTTAAGTGCACATCATTGTATTTTTTTATAAATGTGTCATATAATAAGTTCAATTTGTTTGTGAAATTTTTAACTAAAAACAACAATGTAGAAACTATTGACATACAAGTTTATAAAATTTATTTATATTTTCTTGATAAAAGGCCATGGTTGAGGGTTTAACAGTTTAATGCAACTTGGTCTTATTTTTGATTATCTAAGAAATTTGTTCACTTAGTTTCTTTTTGATGCATTTAGAATCAAGTAAAGTTTAATATTCAGTGAACCAAAGTTAAGGGGTTTAATATATGTTTTGTGGTAGGCCACAAGTAAACAGACTAATTTCTTAAACATCTGTCTCATCCTACAGCCTTTCAAGCAATAGTTTTCAAACTTTATCAGTATTTCATTAAATAGGCAAAGAAAATATCTTACTAAGAACTTATTTTAACCTCAGCAAAGCTGTAAAAAATAAGTTTTACTTTACAAAACTGACTAAACCCAACAAATTATTCAAATTTTTTTGTATCTATAATTATCTGAAGTTCTTGATACAAGATTAATGATAAATTATGTAAAAAATTAAACTATCAATGCAGTTCTCTTTTTTTTTTTCGTTTTTAGAACCATTACTATACAAATTATATAACCAAATTTATATATATGTGTAGACTATTAAAACAACAAAAGTTTGTCACAAGAAGTAAAAATTCATAATTGTAAGTAATTCAGCAAATAACAGGGTTAGTGCGCGTCAGGCTAAATCAGACTAAGTCAGGCTAAATCAGTTTTTTTGAACAAAGTTGAAAAACGTCAGGCTAAATCAGTTTTTTATTTAAAAATTTGAGAATCTCAGTTTTTATCACTTCAAATGCTTCAATATTTTTGATTAGAAAAAATTGAGAAATCTTTTTAAGATCAAATTGAGATGTCAATTTATTTCTAAATAAAGATTTACTTATTAAAGACAAAATCAGTCAGTATTTGTAAAAATAAATGCTTAAAATCTTTTGTTGAATCTCTAAAAAAAATTTTAAGAATCTTATTAATATGTTTTGAGTAGATTATATACGTCATGGTCATGACAAATTATGAAAAAAATACAGTTTAAATACTACAGTTTAGTTCAATCTTGGGTGTTTGTTTGATATTTATTTACATCAGCTATGTTTTTCAGAGCTTAGTTAGTTGAACTGTTTTAATTTCTAATTTAAAGGCTTTATACCAAATACTTTTTAGATTAAAACTGTTAGCAGTTTATTCATATATTTTACTGATTGTTTAAAGTTGTTAGAGATATTCTCAACACTAAAACTTAGTTTTAAGATATAAGTACTAAGTTTTGTGGGAGTATAAATTTTAGGTACAATTCATTTTTCTTAACAAGAACAAAATATTAAAGGTTTTTTTTAAATTTAAGTGTTAGCTTTTTAAATCTGATACAACATCAACAGTCACTGTATTTATTTAGAGTTTAGGATTTATAATTATGTATCAATTTTAAGTACTATTCAAAATACAATAGTAAACAATTTTTACTTATTTTAATACTCGTGTTATTTTAGCGTTTCATTTCAAATTTTAATAAAACACACAATGCTCATCTTTTTTTTTTAATCTTCTGGTTACAATGTTTTTACTTAGTGTAATTAAAATGAACAACTGTGTTTAGTGATATATTTTAAATTTTCAAACTAGAACTTTATTAGATATGACACTTATTTTAAAACTTATCACTGAATTTGTTATGTTAAGGGTATAGGTTGGGGGTCAATCACCTTTTTCACAACTTAGTCTTATATTAATGAGTTGTAACTAAGCTATGAGTTGCTTTTTGCAAATTTTTAAAGCTCAAAATATTTTTGAGATAAAGCTAGTTGAAGTCAAAGACTACAATATTACTAATCAAGACCCTCCAATACCTAAAATGACTTTTAAAGGGAATTTTCCTCATTTTGAAAAAATGTCAGGCTAAATTGGTCTCAGTCAGGCTAAATGAAAAAAATTTCGCGCACACGAACTCTGAAATATATGAGAGATTTTAAATCTTAGAAGTTTTTAAAAAAACAAACTAAATGTAACTTAGGTACAACTGTATTAAAATACATAATTCAAGTGAAACCAAATTAGTTACTTATTATCTTAATACAGAATTACTTTACTGTTAAAAGCTTCTAATAGTTGTGTCAGAATAATTAAATTCATTTATATGTTTACATTTCCTTTTATGCAACTCATCAAATCAGTAGTTTTGAATTACTATAAAGTATATAAAGTTATTGTAAGTATTCAATTATAACTAAAGATTTATATTAAATTAAAATATCTGTACAGGATACAATTATAAAAGGTAGCTTAATAAAAAATGATTATACCTTGATATTTTCAATTAGTATTCTAAAATGTTTATTGTGACGTAAGACGCAACTAAGCAAGTATAAAGTTTTAATTTATTTTGAACATATACTACTAAAGCAAAGCATTCAATAGTAATTTGAAAGCAGTCATTTGTAGTATTTCATTTTATATAATGTAAGGTTAGAAAAGTTAATGTTTGTATAATGAAATATATTGTATTGCTAGTAGTAGTATTTGTAGGCTCACAATTAAATAAATTACTTGTTTATTTATTTATACAAAAGTTTTCATATATTCTACCTTTTATGACTTTAATTTCTACAACTTTATACTAAAACTCAAATGAAAAAAAAATCTGCTGGCATAAACGAGAAGTTTTATTATATTATTACTACTTTGGCTGACAATTTAAAGTTTCTTTATCTATGCATAAACTTCAATTTGACTATTTTGCATTATTAAGGTGTTTTTTTTTTTATCTAGTCTAATTTACTATAAAGTAAAGCTTAAATTCACAGTTTTTTTTTTCCGAAAGAATAAGGTAAAATAATTAATTTTCGTGTAAAGTCAGATTATCTTTGCTAAACATTATTGTGAATATTAAAAGTATGAAAATATATAACTTTGTGTTTGTTCTTCAAATAAGTACAGCATAACGTTTGAAAGTTTAGTTATTTAAGGATAAAAAAGTCTTCAACTACTGTAAAAACCTATCAAATAAAGAAAGTTTATGTTTAATTTTGTTTTAATTTATATTTAATAAACTTTTAATATTAATTTTGATGTACTTTATTACTACAACAGGTACATATATACTGCCAATTAATTTTGGGTTTAAAATTTGAAACATTACTCATAAGTCATAATAGTTGTTGTTATATAAATGTCATATTATTTTGTATCAACATTCAATGTAATTAGAAATAATTAGATATAGCAAATAGCGGGTTCGAACCATAGCTAGACAAAAAGTTGTTAAGTTTAGCTACTAACCCCGAGACTATCGAAGATTTGTGGACTTGATAATTTTCAGTATACTTACAATGAACTTCATTTCTTTCTTTACTTGTATTTTTTTACTTTGTACAGTTTAATAAAGGTATCATTTTAAAGCCGACACTCTAAACTAAGCACTTTATTTTACGGTAAAAATTAACAAATAAGAAAATTAACAAGGGTATTTAAATTAATTTGAATTGATAATTTTGTAGGTTTGTTTACCATGATAAACTAGTAATTGATTGCTTCAAAATAAATTAAAATTATTTCTAGGATATTTGTACATAGAAGTATACCATTTCATAACTAATGTAAATACCAACTTTAACTTAAGAAAAAAACTTAATATAAATAGAAGTGGAAAAAAGTCGCACACTCAAAATCTTGATTAATGGTTCGACTCGACCACTTGTGCAGTTTTTAGTTTTTGATATTATCTTAATTTTTTTTTTTCATATACAAATAAGAAATAAGCTAAAGCTTGCTACTTTTAGCAAACACTTTTTTTCTTACAGATTATTTTTTCTTTATGACAACGAAAAAAATATTTAAACTTAATAGTTATAATTGTTTATTGAACGAAAAAAGCGCTCAAATATTTGGTCGAAAGATCTGGTGTACGAAAAAACTTTTCGGTTATCGAGTCATACATCAGGATACATTTTAAAGTCATGTCCAGGACATAAAGCTACGTATAGTGTGCTATTTTTAATCATTGAGCTTTATTAAATTTAATATAGCTGTTTATTTTGCTTAAAAACCAACTACTAAAATAATGATCTCAAATTATACGATACCTAAATTAAGTAGTCAAATATGAAATAGTATAACTTTTATAGTGTTTTTCATTCTTTTAACAAACTACTAAGTAACTATATTTTTTGCCATTGTATAGCTTTATTTTCATGACTTTTGAATTTGTGCTTTCAATTTTTTTGAAATTAATTCCAAGCACCGAAAAGCTTAAAACTTAGTTTGTAATAAAAACTAAAGAAAAATTATAAATATAAACTGCTATTTAACACTTAACATTCATACAGCTTATTCAACATATTGAATGAACAACCAAAAGAAGAAAGCAGTCAAAGAGAATATCTTTTCATAGCTGTTATTGATTACTCTAGAAAGCTATTGCTGAAGTTAACAGCCAGACACATTACGTATTTACACGCAATGTAATTAATAATAGATATAATATTTAAAAGAGAACCCTATAAGTTTCGGTGATAGTTCTAAGAAAAGCAATCAGAAGTGTAAAAGTTCAACAGAATCTGTTTAAATGAGATCTTAACAAAAACTCAATAACTTGTTTGAAAGTTAAAAACTAAAAGATTTATTATTCTCCTTAATCGTAAGTTGAAAACTATAGTTATAATCTTAAACGTTAAGATACAATGATAAAATAAATATAAAATTCGAATGTAACAAAGCCAAAAAATAGACTTAAACCGGCTTTAAACTAGGGACCTCTAGCATGTCAGAAAAAACTTCTATAGCTGTGCCTAAAGATTTTAATTAGATCGCTTATTCAAAGTATGTAAACTATTTTTTTCCGTTTTTGCTTATATGTATATTATATCAATTAATTTACTAGTAGAAATGTATGTTTTTAAATCGGACATTTATAGTATTCGATTAATTTCTTCGGGAAATATCAAAAACGGTGTTATAATTTCAACTTTGTTTGGTTTGTTTCTGTAATAAAATGGTAATTGTTTAACCTAAAATTACATAACAAAAAGTATTGTTTGTTTTGTGCCAACTACCTAACAAGTGTTTTTAGGTTTTTTTCAAAAAAGAAGCACTGCAGTTGCTTGAAACTATATAAGCTTTAAAATATTGTGTTATTTTTAGTATTTAAGTTTTAGTAAAAGACAATTTATACATAGATCTCATTATCTGACAAACATAAGATTTAAATAATATGATTTTCATAGATTTGAACCATTACTCAAAAACAAGCTACAACTGACGGTAGTTTGCTATAAAGGTATTCTTAAGTTTAGAGGCAATGCTTCATTATTTAAAAAATTTAACTACTAAATGCGGTTTATTAGAAGCACAAAGAAAGTTTATTCGTATTTTGTTTTAATGCAACTAACAAAGAAAAGAATAAAAAACAGCTTAAACATATTAAGGATGTTTATATGAGTTAAACTTAGCATAAAAACCAAAAGAATATAAAGGAACAATTAATGTTTAATAATATAAAATACAGGCTGAAACAAATGATTTATAGTTAACCTTAAATTAAAAATAGTCAAAGTTAAACTATTATTAGTATATTTGTTTCGTTATTTAAGCATATAATAAATTTATTCATACAAAGATTCTGCATGTCTTTGTATAAAAAAATATACAGCAATAAGATTTTAATATATTACTACATCTTTTATTAATAGTTTAAGAACGGTTTTATCGTATTAGCAAATATTTTATAAAGTTTTATTAATTTGCGATAAAACTATAAATTTTAAACGTTAAGAACATGTTTTTAACATAAATAAAGTAGCATATGTTTTTAAACGTTTATAAGCACATTCTTAAGATGAAAAAAATAGAGTTATTTAGCTTTAATTTTAGTTAAATAAGCAAATTTTTAATAAACTGTATTTGTTGTGAAGATTATTTTTTATCCGCTAGGTGGCGCCACGGAGTCTCCGTTTGACCTTTGACCCTGCACGAAATTTGATTTAGAAAAATAAATATTAACTTTATTTACGTTTTTATAATCCACACGCTGGCGCTGTTCTCACCCCACCACTTACCCCGCCTCCACCCTCAAAGCTTAGCCAAACTCAAACTGAGCCAAAAAAATTATTTACACTAATTTCACATCATACGTCAACTTCTATTTAAAATGCACTTTTCAATATAATTATAACATTTTGTTACTAAGCGAACATGTTTACTTTCAAACATTTTTCAACTATCTATTTTCTTTTCTACTCTTTTTATTTTAATAAACCTTCATCAAACAACAAAAAATCCTCCTTCTCACCATTTAACCTAACTTAAATTCAAACTAAATCATGTATTTCCTCTTATCTTAAAAAATACTAGTTCTTACACATCCACTTTCAACTTCGCTGGTTACAGCATTTTTGAAGAGGAACAAGCTGATAGAGTTGTAGAGGTCTGCTCAATCATCTGTCCAACTT
>NW_028140495.1:0-25166 GCF_965202585.1 Thalia democratica | reverse complement strand
CAAAGTTAATAATTTTAATCTCCATGCTTATTGCAATACAAAAACTTTTATTTTTTCTTAAATATCAAATTTTTTCGTGCTTTCCGTACAATTTTGCTACTAGTAGAGTTTAATTACCCGAGTTTAATATACGTGATTAGCGAATTGTAAAACTTTTACGTCTTCCCAGCTTACTAAGCGAAAAAATCAATGAGCTTTAAAAACATTTAAAGTAACACTTTACGAAACAATCTTAAGCAAGTTAAAGCAACAAAGTTTGAATATTGTATTAAATCATTTTAAGTTGTATAGGTCAAAAAGATATTGGTTTAAGAGAACAAGTTAATTTAGTGATTAATACAATTTTACACATGTTTTTTAATAAAAGCTGTAAAAATTGAAAGGCCAAAGTTTAATTAGGTAAAAGATGTATTTTTTAAGAAAAACACACTATTGAACTTAATTTGGTTCTTTAAATAGCTTGAAAAAGCTTTTCATTTATGGTCGTAAAATTTGACCTATATTACACTTAAAATACATTTTAACAAGCCGTTTTACTTTTCTAATCGAGTTGCTATTTTTTCAAATCTTAGTGGAAAATTTTTATCAGCTGCCATTATTACTCGCACTTTAAGCAATAATAAACTTTTTAGTTCAAACAAAATTCAAAACTGACCTCACACACTTTTTCTCACGTTTTTTTCAAAACAAAACTTGATCAAATACATACATAATTCAAAACTAGAAACTCTTTAAAACCTCTCACTACAAGAAATTATAAAAATTATAACCATAAAAAATTAAAATGTTTAACAAAAAAATCTACATTGAATCTTATAAATATATAAAATTAAAAAACATTTTAAGAAATCTTAATTTTATTTTAAATTGATTATGTTTTACTTAATAAGGTTATTTTAAGAAAAAATACTTAAAATATTCAAAATTGATTGTTCAAAATAATAAACGAATTTATTGTTTGAAAGCTTTTTACATTTAGTCACATTAAACTTATAAAGGTTGCGTAAAAACATTTTTAAGCTACAGAAATTTTACAGTTTACAGTTAAATTGACTAATGTCAAAAAACATTTAAATCATCAAGTTTAATTATTTAAGCTTTTTGTTCAAACAAGACTAAAGCTTTAAAGCAACAGAAGATATTAATTTAAATAAATCTTTGAAAAATTATTTGATACAACATAATGTCACAACCAACAAATTTGCTGCTATATCACTTGTTTAAATTTATATAGAATATTGTTTAATTGATTTTAATGAAATTCAGTCAAACGTTCTAATGAGTGTTTCTCGAAATTTTTATCATGTTTTTCTAAAATTTTTATAATAGATTTAAAAAGATTTTAAGGTTGCGAGCCTGATAAAAAACATTATTGACAATATTTAAGCTTTTGAGACTAATAGTGTTTCGAATCTGTACTTTCTGCATAGTTGTAAAATAAATTGTTGGTATCTGAATCATATCCAGATTCACTGTTTTCAGAAGATTCGTAGCAGCCGGAGTTTTTTTCGTACATTTCATAATATATATTTGTTATTCTAGGATTATGCTCGTATGTGTATCTTCTTCTGTAGTTGCTTATTCTTCTCTTATACTGATGATAGTTTCTTACTTTGCAATAACCATTACTTATAAAGTTGTTTTGTTGAGGCCTTTGCTGGGTATAGCATGGCCATCTGTTTGGGGCATACTAGGACCCCCGGAAAGGTTTGCCGTTCGGACCTGATACGTTTGAGACCTCAGGCATGTTCTTATTACCCATAACAATATCGAACTTGACAATTTCGCCTTGTGCGACTGATCTTAATAATTTATTTGGTTTGTTTTTTGTAATGGCAGTTTGATGGACAAAAATATCGGTATTTTGACCGTCACGATGTTTAAATCCGTAGCCTTTGTGAACATTGAACCACACCACTCGGACAGTAATTCCAGATTCTAAAGTCTTTTTAGCGCTTGAATTTTTATGTCTAGCTGTTTTAAACGTTTTAAATGTACTAACTACAGGAGTTTTTCTAGTAGTAGACGAACAGTGTTTTACAATTTTGTCATTATCTTGAAGTACGGAAATGCTTTGGTTTTGAGTGTAGGTATTTATAGGATGGTTGTTATTTTCAATTATGCTGTTGTATTCATTATTTTGACTAATATTTTTTTGGTTGTTAACATAGAAATTTGATTTAGATCGTTCTTTATTAAATCTATTAAAACTATAACTTACATTTGTTTCTTAATTTCTTGTTTGCCTTAAATCCATATCACAAATTTGCATCGAATACCTTTTGAAATCTGCTAATGCTAGTGAAAGACTACTGGACACCCAATTTTTCAAATGGTTTGGTAATAGGTGCAAGTATAAAAATTTTTGCAATACCTCTTCGTTTTTCAAGTCGAGTAAACGCCTACTTACTTCAGTGTTCAGGTCGTACCCACTAACAGACTTAAATTCTTTCTTTGGCAGTAAAACATGTTGCAAAACTCAATCTTTTTCCAGGAGATATTTACGTAAACTTCAAAAGTTTCTATCTTTAGGCGCTGTACACAAATTATAGTCTGACATGTCTTAGTTTGGCCAAAATTCACGAATTACCCAGTATTTTTCAGCGTTTTCAATGATACCATGGTCAACTAAGCGTTTTTCAAAATAAATAAATTGTGCCTTTGAATCATCAATATCAAGTTTTAATGACTTAAGCCATTTGAGTCTACTGTCTCCATAATCAATTGTTTTTGAGTATGAGTTGTAATCAATGTTGTAATTTTCCGTTTGAAGCATTCTTTGTCGCAAGATGTTGTGGTCTTTTGGACTGGTTGCACATTTTAGCGTTTCTGTGTAACCAGATGGTTTTCTGAAAGGAATATGTTTTGAAGGTATTTGCTAAGCCATCATGATACTATTGGCATTGCTTAAATTTAAAAAACTTAGTATATCTACTTCAGCAGCATCAGAGTATGCATACTCGTATTAAACACATGGTCACCATTTGTAGTCCTCAAGGGTCTGTGGTAGGAACTACCTTTAAGTGGGGGAAGTCCCCTTTTTTGTTCTAAACGCTTAACGCGTTTAGCTTTTAAGGTTTTTACTGAATTTACCTTACTCACTAGGTTTAACTTAGTGATTAATAAGTTTGTAATAAACTTAATATATATAATTTCTATAATGTTGTGAGTTTATTGAAAACGTGATGTTAATGTGAAAATTAGAAAGTAGAAATAATAAAGCAGCCAATAAATCAGTTGAATAAAACTGCGAATATAAACACAATAAATAAACACAAAGTTCTACAAATAGAAATGTTCTTAAAGTGTTTAAAACCTTAAATACTAAAATAGTTCTTACTAATAAAAGTACTAATAATACAGATTCTCAATATATATCGTGCTTCAAGCACAACGATGGCTAAACTTAGCACAATATAATACGATAACACAAATAAGAATCAAGATCTTATAGAACGAATATAAAAAAGTTCTTATAATTAATTCGCATGCGTCTCGCACGGTCTTATGGCTTGACTGAGCGAAATAACAAACATTCTCAAAGTTTTATTGTATATTGATTTTATAAACAATTGTCTAACGCCCGCTGGCAGTCATTTAAAAACAACAAAATATACATTTTGTTATACAATAAGCAACTGTTTGTATTTTATTAAATCATTACTAAATGTAGGGTTTTACTTATACATGTGCGTTTTTAAAGATAAACAAAAAAAGAAAGAACATGAAATCGTTTTAACAATTAAAATAAATAAGCTTTTGCAAAACGAAGATGAAAATAAAAAGCTCAGCGAAATCGTACAAAACAAAATAAAATTTAAAATATTGTCGCTATTTATAGTTTAGCTAAATATTACAAATTAGCTTCTGTTGTTGGGTCTTCTTTGATTTATTTAGAACGCAGTTTCCCAATGTTAGTAGAAAACCAAAACTTCTTAAACTTAGATTTTAATGTTATTGCAAAGATACTTGCAAGTTCTGAATTAAGTATTCACTCAGAAGTTGAAGTATTTAATGCACTAGTTAGTTGGTTGAAACACAACAATGAAAAACGTAACAAATATGCGAAACAATTTTTATTAAAAGTCCGACTTCCTTTGTTGTCAGAATATGCACTGAAATGTATTTTAGACAGAATTACGTCATTTATTGAAAATGATGAGTTCGTTAAATCATTCGAAGACGTTTTAGTCAACAATAACTACTTGCAAAATAATCCAAATGCTTACTATACAAGTAGATATTGTAACCAAAATAATTTTGATATGTTAATTTGTGGTGGAAGTACCGTAAAATGGGACTGAGTCCATTTGTAAGCAAAGTACATCGAATTGATGGAAGTACTTTAAACAAAGTCGAAGATCTTTCCCAAATGAGCATAAACCGCGAATCTCACAATGCTGTCTGTTTAAAAGGAGATGTTTATGTTTTTGATGGCAATAATTTCACAAAAATTGTAAAATCAGTTGTAAAATATTCACATTCTACTAACACATGGACTGTAGTAGCTGATATGTTGGACAACCGTATAAGTTTTTGTGTTTGTTCATTTACGGATAAAATATATACTTTTGGTGGTTATTGCCGTCAAAACTGTGAATCAATTAACTTTTGTTTACAATTTGATACAAGAGACAACAGTTGGAAGAAGTTTCTGGAATATTTGAAGCAAGAGAATCTGCAGTTTGTGCAGTATTTCAAGGACATATTTTAGTTTCTGATGGAGCTTATAATAATGTTTTTAACTCAGTAGAATCATATGATGTATTTAATGATAAATAGTCATGAGCAGCATAATTTAGTTGCTGTGAAAGATAAGTTATTTATTATTGGTTATGGAAGAGATAATTGTGAAGTTTTCGACAATATCAATAAAAATTTGTTAATCTCAAATCATATTACAGATGTATATATTTGAATAAAGATTTGTCTATAGAAACAAAATCGTAATATTCCAAGATAACAGTTCATCAGTAGTTTTTTATGATGTTGATGAAAATGAATGGTCTGAAAAATATTGTGAAGTAACAAAAGATCTTCAATTATTTTCATGTGCAAAGTTAACATGTTATTAATATGTTGCCGTTTAAGTATTTTATGTAACCCATTTAAAAATAGATTTAATATTAAAGTTTTCGCATTTCTAAAGATGTTTTTAATAAACTTGAATTTGACTGTTACTTCTTAATTGGTAACTAAACTATGGCGTATTTAAGTAGTTTCTTATTAAATTTTAACTTATATTTTAAATAATGAATTACAGTAAATTGCCACTTGGCTACAAAATTGGATACGCATGTTTTACCCAAAAAACTCTGTTTTATATTATTTTCGAAAATAGAGAAACAATCATAGAAGAACTAATGAAACAGTATTAAAACTTTATTAAAATAAAACTATACTACATTCAAAAACTTAACGAACCAGCATAAATGTTACTAACATAAAAATTGTATATTAATCCCAATATTAAATAACGATTTTACAGTTTGTTTTTTAATGAAAATAAAGTAAAGTGTATTCTAAATATGCATACACGTTATTAAAACATATTGAGTAGTTTTATTTCTAAAATTCTTTACTAAGTTTGCATAAATAAAAATAACAAACATTAAATTTTACATCCAATGGTTTAAACAATAATGTAAAAATATTCTAAAAATATACTTGTATTTAAAATAAACGAAAACATACAAAGTTCAATTGGAGTTATTGTACCCCATAATTTACAATAAGCGTAAAAGCGATATTAATTAAAACAAAGAAATTTACAACTTAAATTTAAAAATATTTAAAATCTAGTGAAAATATGTATGATAGTGTACTTTGTAGCTTTTAAATTTAGTGACGTTTATCATGGTTGTATTAGGCTGAATGTAGATGAATAAATATTGAATTTATTTCTGGTACGCACTGCTGGTTTTTGCAACTTTCCGTTGTTACCTAAATGCAAGGTTACTGTATAGCATTACTGTTTTGAATATAAACAATTTACTTATCATTGTTAAAACAATTTAAACTTGTTTACCTGAAGCAGAATTTCCCAAACTGTTTTTCTAATAGCCCCTTCGAAGAAAATTAAAAACTCGTGGCCCCCCTACAGTATGGCTCCTCAAAATTATATTGTTAACATTTTTATTCGTTTGAAAATGAATTGATCGATTCTAAAAAGTACAGCGTAATGCAACTGTTACTAAAAGGCTATATTTTTAGTTTTTTTAATTGAGTCATGCAACTTTTAAACTACTTTCTAACGCTAATCATTACAAAACTAAATAACTTTTTGAGAAAAAAAAAAAAAGTTTTTAAATAAAAACCTCTCTATCACAATAAAAACTTGAATAAATACAATTTAATAATTCAATCGGAACTTTGTAAATGTCATTTGCAACAAATTAAATAATTCAATTCATACCATAAATATGAAATTAAAAAAATTAAACGTTAATCAAAAATATTTTTTGATGATGTTTTTTAATGGATGTAACAAATAAATTGCTAAAATAATAATATTTTATAAAATGAAAAAAAAACGAACTTAAAAATATTTTGTCCAAAGACCTAATATTTGAAAAAAAAACGGTAACCGTGTTGTACACTACTTGGATGCAGTTTAGCGTGTTGTCCAGGACTATGAAATGAGTAGTTTATAGAACAAACATAAACATATTTAAATTATTAAACTAGATGACACATATCTCTGGCAAACTGGTTGTTGACTGCTGGTTTAGCTATTTTGCTGCAGACAACTTGATGTAGCTAGTTTGGTTGCTAAAGACTGTTGAATTTGTACTTAGTTTAATAATCTTGTTATTTTAAATATAGAATTAAGATAAATTAACAAAAAAAGTAAAACGTTTTAAATAAGTCAGGGTTGCCACTTTTGAAAAAATAATCATCTTGTGTGATAAAGAACTGAACTGGTCATTATTTCAAAAAAAAAATAGCAGCTAAAATTTGATAAAAAAAGCTGAAAAGTATAAAAATAAGACTTAAAAGACTTAAATTAAAAATAAAACTTTCAAGTTCAAACCAGCTTAAGTTGTTTTTACACATTTTAGGTGGTCTGAACTTGTGTTAACCATACCAATTGAATAAAGGCTGAACTAAATATGTAAAATTAATTACATTTTTTACCAAAATCCAAACTTTGTTATCTATATTATAAAAGTTATAAGTAAAAAGTCTATGATTTCTTATACATAAATAACATTATGATTATATAAAATCAATTTGAAAATTGGTTTTAAAATAAGTGAAAAAAAATTAAAAACGAGTTGAAAAAAAAAAACTTTTGATATTTTAACCGGTAAAATAACTAGTGTATTATGAAATCCAAAAAAAAAAACTTATATTTGTCTAGTTAGAATATATAGAACAATGTTATATATATATAATGACAAACTCTCTGTAAATATTAACATTTTTATAATTTAAGACAAGTATGATCTAACTTTTTTTCTAACTTTTTAAAACCAGATCGAAAACATTAAGATAACTTAAAATATATATGAACTTATATAGTTTATTTTTTTGTTCATAGGTATATTAGAAAACCTTTATTAAAAACTATATAATAACAATAGTAAACTGAATTATATCTAATACCTTTTTATAAATTTATACTAGAAGCATCTATTTAGAAATAATGTAAAACAATTACTAATTCTTATATAAAAAAACTTATAGAAAGTTTGGTCTGCTCCTACAAACCAATGTGAAGGATGAGCTTCATGAGCACTGGCAAACATTTCTATGTTTAATTTAGTTAGACATAACCTCAAGTCTCTTTCTTTTGATATTTCCAAGTTTGATCTTTTATTTAAGACACTTATAACTAAGCTAAAAGCTTTCTAAACTACATAGCTAGAAGAAATCGCAATGAATAAAAAACTTATTTCCTCCAAATATTTTGATACTGTTGTCTAATTTTTTGTTGCAACCAAAACTTTCATACCCAAATCGCAAAAACTTTACTTTAAGCTCAGGATCAGCAACTATTTCGATTAACTTTTCTTGTAAATCAACTTTTACTTCAGCAAGACTTGCTTCGAAGGGGATTGCTATCAAATTTGGAACATTTAGTTGAACTATATCTTTAAATCTTAGAACCATATCAACTTTTAGCTCTTTTAAGTGGGATGAATAATTTTTCTACCTCATCTTTACTTAACTTATATTTTAAGTTTTCTAAGCTTTGAAACAGGTAGAGTTGATCTTTTTTTAATTTTCTTTCAAACAATTCCAGTTAGTTTAAAAGCTAGATATACTAGCATTGAAATTTACGAGATTTAAATTTTTCCATATAGAACTTTGTTCAGAACATTAAACTTTCCATAGAGGTCTGACAAGTATGCTTTATCAATCGTTTTAAATAATTTTTATCTTTATTGCTTAAAAATGCTTGTTTCTGAAAAATAACTTGTCGGACGAATAACAAGTATTAACTGAACAATTTATAAACTTATATTATACAATGTGATAAATAACTAAGTCCTGATTTTGTTACTCTGAGTAAATAAAAAAGCTAAGCGTATACTAGTTCAACAGTTTGAACTTTTAATTATACTTAAGGTAAACCATGGTAAAGTTGGCTGCTGAACCGAGTCATTTTAAATCAGATCTTACGTATTATTTATAACAACAATACTTGATAAGTCTTTAATTGAATAGATGTCAACTAATCTGATTACATTAAGTTTTATTTTTTGTATTTTATTATTTGTACAAATTAGCTTCAATTAACTATAGAATGGAGTAAAAATATTTAGGAAAGTTCTAATTTTTTAATAAAATAAAACTTACTGTCGGCTAAGTATAAAATTTAAGTTTTAATTCAAATATTCTAATGAAAACTAATGGTGTAACATTGCAGTAAAGCTCTGGTCTTATTGTTAATTATAACTATTTAATTTAATAATAAGTAGAATTACTGTTTAGGACCCACAAAAATGTTGTGCTAATTATAAAATAAATGCCAAGTTTTGAAACAATAATTAGCACTATGTGAGAATATAAAAATATACAGTTTATGTATAATAATATGCATTTTTCAAGAGAAAAGGAAGAAAGAACAGCGCATGCTGTTACAAGTTATAACGTATAAGTAATACTTTTGAAAATTCTATTTCTAATTATTTGTGCTTAAAATGATATTTATTCGTTAATTTAAATTGTATCTAATAACACAACCTTGGTCAAGTGATATTTTTAACATGGGTAGGCAAAGTTTGATGAAAAAATTATAGTTGACTATATCACAATTTAAAACATTAAAATGTTTAGAAGCAAATTGATACTAAGAAAGTTTAGTTACGTAAAAGCATTATTTATTACTTTTATTAAAATATAACTGTTTAAACTTGTTTTAATTTTTTTAACGTAATAAAATATGACGCATATTTTTTTTGTTTAACTAGTTACATTTGATCAACCTCAAAATTAAATTATCATTAAAAATAACACATAAATTATTTAAGGACCTTTAATACAAGAAGACTTTTTCGGTTAGCAAGTCACATACTAGTATACATTATATGATTAGAGGTTTTAGAAGTAAAACAATTAACAAAAAAAAAAAATAACTTCACTATAAATACTCATCAATTGTCATTATTTTGTAAAAAAATCGTCATTATATATTATCATAGAAAAAATTCAACGAATTGGAAGAAAAATTATTGAAATAATCATTGAAACTAGTTTAAATAATTTTGCGTTTTAATGTGGTTTTTAGTTTAAAACATCCTTAAAAAGTATTTCTAAAAAATTTGCACTAATTACTTAAGTAAGTAAATATTAGTACTTTCAAACAACATAAATCTATTTTGAAATAATTTTAATATTACAACAATTCAAATAACTATGTGAATTTTAACCTGTTATGCTTAAAAGGGCTCCGCAAACTGAGACAAGAGCTTCATTAGTAGTTACAAGTAGCTTGTAACCAGTACAATCGTTATTGCGGAAAGTGAGTTATTACCTTTAATAAATCTTATTCAGATACAAAAAATTAAAAACTATAGTAGATATAAAATCTTGCAAATATGCTTTTATAACTATCAAGCAATATAAAATGGGAACGGGTCAAGTATGCACGAAGAGACACTTTTGCACTGAGTGTCAATCTTGCACGAATGATCACTTTAGCAGGGAGGTTAACTTCCGCTCAGGAGTACAAAAACTAAAAAATTACATGATAAACAATTATACAAGTCAACGACCGAGATTGTCGAAATTATCTTTCAAATTACTAGATCAAAATTGTCGATCAAGGGTAAAGGTTAAGAGTGATTAAAATATAAAAAAGTTAAAGTTAATAATAATAATACTGATCCCGTGCAAAAGTGACCCAAACTAGACTTAACTCATAAAAAATATTGAACTATTATTGTAAATTTTTCACAGTTGTAAGAAACATAACCAATTTCGAAACTTAACTTACTCTACAGCGGAATTAAAAGAATTGTTAGTTATATCTAGCTGCTAGGAATTTAGTTAGAAATGATGTTCATTGAAAACAAATTAGGATACATGGTTAAGGTTTTATGTATAAATCTGCAACATCTAAAAATAATAATGACTAAGTTTAAACTAAAATATATAAAGTTCATTTACGTTGTTTAGATAGTACAACAGAGTTCTCAAACTTATTTTAATAACTTTGATATGGCAAAGTTACACCACTTTTAAAAGCAACTATTGTACCAAAAGGTAATTTAATTAAAACCAAAAGAACCATTCTTTAAAATTGACTTACAAATGGTTTACAATGACTTTACTTTGTTTAAAAACATTTTTCAAATTAGATATATAGCATTAGTTTTTTGACTGAATAGTTTAGGACTTAATAATATGTATGCTGGTAAATTGTAAAAATATAACTAGATTGACCTTTAATAAAATGTAAGTATGTTAGAGGATTCTAGTAAACTTATAATTAAAAAAAAAGTTGTGCTTTCTTTTGCGTAACTTTGACATAATCGCATACAAAATCTTTTTTTTTTTGGTAACGTTAATATTGAACATTCTTTTTCGTCTCAAGTATACTAAAATCTTTACATCATAACTATTATGTATACAAAACTTGAATTTGACTGAATGAGTAACTTTTACGTAATCGCATAGGAAACTAAATTTTGCATCTTTTGTTTTGTACAGGGAGAAGTTTTACTTAAAGAAATAAAAATATTAATAAAAGAAGTGGTTAGTACAAAAGTATAAAGTTGAAACTGATTTTGTATATTTTAGATTCAAAAATAATATTTCAAAACATTAAAAAACAGAGCGCCAAAGATTAAAACATTTTTTTTTAAATTTTTTCAGGCTTTTAAGAGAACAATTTTATGTTCTATTTTTAGTAAGTAACATATTTGAAGGTAACAAGCTGTCTGAAATAGGATACTAACATAGAAAAAATATTGTGAAACTGACTTAAAATAGATTTTTATAAAATACAATGGTATTTTTTTATATGATGTATATAATTTATGTACATAATAAAACTTCAACAAATTTTCAATAAAAATTTTCTGAAAATTCCAGGTTTTTACCGAAATTTTTAAAGTTTCATAATTTTCCAAGTTTTATCACCTAATTATTCAAATTACAATTTTTTCAAAGATTTCAGTTTTTTAGCAACTAAGAATCACAAAAAAAAAAGAATACTCAAAACTATAGCCAGTACCTTGTTTTTAAGTAAACCACTGTTTATCAAGCTACTGACCATTTTCATGAAAACACTGTTTTGAAGTATCTGAATTTTCTATTTTTAATTTTTTATAAAATTTCGAGATTGATAACAATATTTTTCAGTTAGACATTATATGAATGTTTATTTTTTTATAAACAAAAATATAACAAATTGTTGCCAGATGATAACCAATTCTAATTACAGCTTTGAAAATTTTGAAGTGTAAATCCAGTGGTTGACAGGTGTATTTTGTTTTATAAAAATAAAATTCATTTAGATGCATATTATATAATAACAATACAAATCAAGTAAATATAACTAACTTTCAATCCACTTGTTTTAAAATAAGCTTATTTAGAATAACCTGTTCACAATATAAATAACTTAAACTGTTGTTATGGTAAAAATTCAAAAAATTGACAAAGTCATCAAAACAAATTTTAACGAAAATTAAAAATTTAAGCAGAAGGTCTGAAAAGGTTAATTAACCAAATACGTTTTCATTGTTTTTTCGTGTTAAACTTGTTAAAAAAAGAAGTATTATAAAATTTATTATTTTAATTTGAAACTTAAAGTTTTGTAATTTTTTTCTCGTTATGATTTTGGTATTTTTCAAAATAAACGTTTTAATAGTGCTCAATAACTAATTTTCTCATTCTGTTTAAATACGAATCAAACCGATTTTTTGTTTTATTTTGATTTTAATTTAGTTAAACTAGTTTATTATTGTATGTGTTTAGTTGTTTTGTTTTAAATTAAATTTGGTCAATTGATCTTTTACTATTACAAAACCATATTTAAAATTATTCTTATTTTTCACTAAAAAAAGTTAAAAGCAATAACATCAGCAGATTGTTGCAATTTTAAATTATAATTAATGTAAACAGCATAATGTAGTTGATGTCTACATATTTACACGAAACTTAAAAAACAGCAAATCATTAATTTTGTGGTAATAACTTAATCATTATAAAGATAATTTAGTATACAAAAAAAACGTTTTTCGTTGAAAAGGGTTGATTTTGATACTAATGTTTACAATAAAGAAACAATATTTAATTTTTTTTATTATATTAAAGAATATCATTTGGTATATTAAAGTTTTGTTAGAAAAAACATTTCTATTCTAACGATCAAAAAATAAAAATAAACATTAGTTGAAATAAGACTTATTCAAAAGCTAAGATGTTATAAATTAGAATTTAATCAAAACCTGTAAATTCTTAGCATTTTGAATTTGAACATAAAAAATATACCTTAAAGCCAATTTTGTTTATACATTAAAATATTTAAGTTTTTTGCAAGTAAATAATAATAGTATAAGCGTTCAAAATAAATTGTTAAAAAATTGAAAACTTAAACTAACTAAACAAATATCAAATGATAATCAATATAAAACTCAACTGTTAAACATAATGTGAATTTATAAGTAAATCTATACGTATACTAATTAGTTAAAATCATGTACTAATCTACCTAAAGTAGAAACGTAGACTCAACTTGGCAGAGTTTTAATTAAAAGGTAATTTCACACAAGTAAAATAAAGAAGATCTTTTGTTACTTTACATGGTTCTACAGACCATTCATCTTTATCAACATCATAACAAATCATATCAGAAGTATTGTTTCCAGTGATCATAATTTTATTTCCAATGGATATAGCTTTATTTAAAGAAAAATAAATCGGTATGTTAACAGCAACAAATTTGCCACATACGTTATCATAAACTTCACAGCTAAATCCAATAACAAACAGTTTGTCATTTACAGTAACTAAACTATGACAACTATGGTCATTTAACGTATTTGGCATTACTGACCATTTATCAGCAAATACGTCATATGATTCTACTGTGCTCAATTCCCCTCCATCATCATCCTCACCACCTGAAACAACAATATTTCCTTGGAAAACTACACAAGCTGCAAAATTTCTTGCTTCTTTCATTCCAAAAACTTCTTTCCAACTGTTGTATTTTGTATCAAATTGTAATCAAGAATTAGTTGTTTTATTGTCTTCGCGAAAACAACCTCCAAAAACATATATTTTATCCATAAATGCACAAGTATAAAAGAAAAGACGTTGATCAAACATATCAGTTACTTTACTCCAATTATTAGTAGAAGGTGAATATTTTTCTACAAAATTTATAAAATTGTCAGAATTATCAAAGCCACCGAATACGTAAACTTCTCCTTTTAAACAAACAGCTTAATATCTTCTCTCAATTGTCATTAAAGAAACTTCTTTCACATGCTTCATTGTCTGTCCATTAACTTGATGTACATTTTTACAATTAAATTTAGTTCATTTTTACCACCGAAAATTAGTATATTAAACTTGTTTTGGCTACAATACCTACTAGAGTAGAATTTATATGAGTTCAACCGGTTAAAAGTGTTCTGGTTTAGTAATACTTCTTAAAATATTTTGCTACATTCAATGTTGTTAGTAGGCAATAAACTACTGTCTAGTAAATGTTTTAATGCATCACTGATAGCAAACTAAATCGTACCTTTAGTAACAACTGTTTTAAATATTGGATACGTTCTTCACTGTTGTGTTTCAACCAAGTAATTATTGCATTAAATATTTCAACTTCTGAGTGAATATTCAATTTAGAACTGTCGAGTATTTTGGCAACCATATTAAAATCTAAGTGTAAGAAGTTTTTATTTTCAACCACCGTTCTATATAAAGCAAGGATGGCTTTGAAATATTAGCTAGCTTGTAACGTTTAGCTAAACAGTAAAATGTGACAACATTCTTAACTGTTAATTTGTCTTGAAAAATTTTTCTGATCTTTATAGATGTATCTTCTTTTGCAGAACGTTGTACTTTTTTAAAGCTAGAACGATTTCATGTTCTTATGTATTAGGAACATCTAAAAAATTAAACATGTATAAGTACTATATTTTGAAAATTGCTTAGAATAATTGATACATTTTTAGAACTATAAATCTGCATTATTAATGATAATAGTAATGTTTTATTTTATAATGTCATTACTTTATACAATAAAACTTTTTGTAATTATTGTGAAAAATCAAAAATAAAATACCTCAGTTTTAAATTAAACATTTTAAGATAAAGGTAGTCTACAAGCACATTACTAATAGAAGATTTTGCTTTGCAATGTTTAAAAAGTTTTAGTAAAATTCTAACAGTAAAATGTAAAACCAACAAAGGTATATATCTGGCCCTCTACAACATAATTTTGAAACTCAAATTTGATATCCTTGGCTTTAAATTTAAAATCAGAAAAAAATGTCTTGGAATTACAAAATATTTAAAACCTTGAAAAATTTTAATAAAATGGAAATATCTTCGTTGCTGTTTTAAAAATGAGCTTTGTATTAAACAAGACGGAGTTTCTAGACTCGAATATGGTGATCTTTCTTAGTTGCAAAAAAAAAATAATTTTTCTATATATTGAAATAACTGAAAGCATTTTTTAACTAAAGTTTGTTAAACTTTATATTTTTTAGCTAAAATTTCAAAGTTTTTGTTATCTTTTATTATATACATAATTAGTCAAAGTAAAAGCTATTCTTATTTATTTTTTCTTCTTTATAAAAATTAAGTAAATAACAGTTGTTGAAAATCAATTATTTTTTTGGGATATGAGATATAAGTATAAGAATTTTATAAAGTTTTAAAATAAATGCAAATTTAAAAAAGCAGAAAATGACTTTTTAGTTTAAAATATTTCTTCTCCTATAGTTTAAGCAGTATTTATAAAATCTTAACTAAGTTATAAACTATTCTACAAAAAAAATCAATATTTTCTTTTTTAAACTTATAAGTCACATTGCAGATTTGTGTTTCTTTTCTTTGGTCATAATTTTTCTCAGACTTTACATTAATATTATCTTAATACTTAATACTTAATAATTGAAATATTTCCTGATTACTTGAGTATAATACATTAAAATGGAAGCTATATTTCTTTTTTTGATTTTATGGATTTCTGATTAGTTTTACTGTAATAAATTTTAACAAAAAGACTATATTGGAAAAGTTCAAATAAAATGACTATATCTCAAGTTTTTTATAAATTTTGATATTTATATTAACTATTTATAGTTCAACATTACACTTTATATAAATGTCAAAAAAATATCACTTAGTCATTTTATGTCCTGGATAAGACGTTAAAAGATATTTAAATGGTGTGCGACTTTCATAACCGAAAGATTTTTTTGTGCAACAGGTCTTTGGACCAAAAATTTTGAGCGCTTTTTTTACCTTTTATTAACTGTTATATGCTCTTAATTTCTTTAGTTTAATTTATGTTTATCTAAATTTAATTAATAAAGTTTATAGTTTTCAAAACATTTTTAAAACTTTCTTATAACATCTAATAATAATACAAAGTCTCTTTTTTGAATTTGAACCCTGTCTAAGCATCAAAGTTATACTTAACGGTGTTTTGTACACCATGTCCTTATACCAAACCTTTTGAGCGTAATTTTTTTGTCATTTGTTTAACAATAACTTAAAAATTAAATCTAAACAAAACTAAAACTTATTAAAACTAAATATATCAAAATGATCAATCTGAAATATAGGTTAAACTATCTAACCAGTTTTGATAAAAGTTTTGTAAGCTCGTACAGTTTTATCATCTAATTGTGTTGTTAAAAACTTCATGCATTTGTTTTTAAAACAATCAACTACTGAAATTCTACAAGTTGCATCAAAACTTATTATTTTTTCATGGTTATGATCAAGCTTTCTTCTTTTAACATCAATGTGGTCCACATTATTTTCACCTGACATGACTTAATTATGTTTTTTTAAACTTGTTATAAAGAACCCTAAAAATAATAATTTGAACATATTTAGATTTTACAATAGTATTTTATTTTTTAATTTAAAATGATACTTTTTACTAATAAGTTTTTATGATAATATATTTGTTAAGATATACTGATTATTTTCACAAGAAGTAAAATGATATAATTCTTTTTTGTTTTTTTACTTACTAACAGACATTTCAAATAGTAATAATAACCTTAATTTTATATCTAAAATACTTGCCTGAGATTAAAACTATATTGACTTCCTCTTCGAAAACTAAAGTGTTCTTAGTCTTGCGGAGATTTTCTTCAGAAATTTCTAAGTTATTCTGAGTTTGTGAAAACTTATTTAAAGCTATTCTCATTTTTTACTATAAAAAGAATAAACCTTCGGACAGCCAAAAATATAAAAAAAATATCATTATTTAATTTGAGTGTGTTGCAACCCTAATATCAAATATTTCTGTTTATTTTTTTATAATATTCAGTAAAAATAACTACATTTCTTATTGTAATTACTCTATCAAATGATACATTTTACTTACTAATTAAAAAACTTTAAAGCCAAATAAATACTAATAAAATTAGTTTAATTATGTTTATAATTTTAACCAAGATTGAAATAAAATTGAAAATTTAAAAAATGCAGTCAACACATTTCCATTACACATTTCTTTTATCAAATTACACATGACTTTAATCAAATATAAAACGGGCTAAAATAAAACTGCAGCTAACAAAATAAAAATTATGTTAAAAAACTTATTTACTGAATATAAATATACATAAACGTATCAAGATTTTTTGTTTTTAAACAAAACCATGTTATGATGTCTTTCTACCTAATTGTTTACTAATATATAACAGTATAATTAAATCACAAAAATTAAATAATTTTTAAGATTTTTGTTTTATAAAAAAAATTGAAAACAAAACTTTAATTAATAAATTATTTTTAAATGTAGGGTTAACACTCGTTTTTTAAAAATTTTTCCACATTTTCAAATTTCTTCCAAGTTTTTAAAAGTACACATTTTTTGGTCTATTTTAGTTTAAAGTTTAATTTAAGGTTAACAAACTGTGTTAAATAATATAAAAAGATTTAAATGATACTGTAAAGATGCTTAAAATCTGTTTTTTAATAAAAACGTTTTTCGGGTTACAAACATTTTTATCTATATAATAAATATGTTGATTTAAACCGAAGTTTTACTACTGAACATGTTAAAAGTTTTAAAAGCTACGGGTTTTTGTTCAAAATTCCAGTCTTTTCCAGTTTTTGTTTGAATTTATTAAATTCCATATTTTTCCAGGTTATTTTTGCCTAAATAGTCAAATTCTAGGTTTTTCCAGAATACCGTGTAAAGTGTCAACCCTGATAATGACATAAGAAAATATTCATTTTATACTTAGACAAGTTTTAATTTTTAGTCCGTCAACAACAGTAAATGGTATGCTTTTCAATATTTGAATAAAAAGTTAAAAGAAAAAATTTAATTCATTAAGATTTATTTAAGCACTGACGAGGTCTTTGACCGAAACTTAGTTTGTAAAATAAAGCCTTAAAAGAATAAAATAATTATTTTTCCTATAGTATTTGAGATCTTTTTATTTGTTTTCTATGAACCAGAGCATATTAAAAAAAAAAATCAAAATTTATTAACAACAGTATTTTTTATAATTTTAAGGACTTAGTTGGTAGGGGTAAACTTTTTTTTTTTTTGGTGTAAATGCTACATCAACAACTAAAAAAAAATTAAATTTTTTAATTAAAACTTTCATGAAGTAAAATTTCAATTTATTTTGGCTACTTAAATTTATATGAAGATGAAATTATAAACTTTTTATATGTTTTCTAATAAGCTTCATAACTAGATTTAATTAGAAAAAAATAGGGTCTTCTTTAAAAGCTTAAAATTAAATATACTATAACATAATTAATTTTATTTATAATGTATTCAAACTAATAGAATTAAATTGTAAACTAAATAAAATGAATTAGTTGGACTACTAATTTAGAATGTGTAAAAAAATTCAACAAGGTGTCGTTCTTTGAATACAAGAAAATACAGTCTGACTTAAAGCCAATTATGAGTCACCCTGTCTTAGTAAAAACTTTTAAAATATTATTAAACAAAAAACTTTACATAAGTTACTCCTTATCCAGCTTAAGAAACTAAAGGTTACTAAATAGTAACAGTAATACATAAAAAAAAAATTTTAAACTAAATTTAAACTTTCAAAAAAGGTCAGCTAGCCTGAGTTATGCTGTATGGCAACGGAGCAACCCTGTAACTAGCACAGTTGTTTTTTACCAATTGTTCCAAAGCAAAAGTAAAACAAATAACAAAGAGCGTATAAAGTTTTTTAATCAATGATTGTTTAAGAATAGAGCTGCTTTATAAAAAAAAATACTGTTCTATTCACTATTGCTATTTCTTTTATTAAAAACTTTATACTTCATTCAGAAACTTTTTGTTATAGTTTAAACCTTCTCCAAAAAAAAAAAAAGATATAAGCATATTCAAACCATTTTCGAAAACATTATCCCACGATACACAACTTAATTTTTTTTTTACAAAATTTGCCATATCCCTTGCAAAATAATATAGCTTCAATAAATTTCAAAACTAAAATAAAAATTTTGTACTTTATAAAAAGTTCCTTCGATTTTGCAAGTACATTATTAAGCTGTTATTAAACAGCTTAAGTTAGTTTTTTTGAAATCTTTTACTTTCTAATGGCTTCAACTGGGGTTAATAGTTTTTATTGAATTTTCTGTCGAATAACTGAAGACTTCTAGAATTTAATGATACTTAAGTACTTTTAATATGTGTGTACAACTCGAGAGCTGAAAGGTTTTTAGTAGACCAGGTTCTTAGATCAAAATTTTAAAGAATTTTTATCGTTCAAAAAGCGATATAATAAATAGAACTTAGTTTAACAATTAAGTTGTGTTATATGATAGAGACTGTGAATAATATAATTTTTACATTCTATTTTATACCAGAGTGACAATGTTTTTTTACAATATTTTTCATGGTTTTTTGAAACGTATTTTTTTTAATTTCTTCTTAATAAAAAATTAAACATAAGAAACAAACATTTTAAAAGTTATAAAATTACTAAAATATTACTCTAAATTTGTGTGAATTTAAATTTCAAATAATATAAATTTTATTAAAAACTTTTTTTTGATTTTTATTGACATAATGGCCTTTTCGTTGCTAGGTATGGTTAAAGTTGTAGAAATAAAACATTTACGTTTTCCGGATTTTACATAATTTTAACAGCCAAAGTTATATATTTTTACTTTTTTCAAAAACTACTTGATTGTTTTTTAGTTTGAATTTTATTTGCCATAGTATTTGAGTAAAATAGCCACCTCAAAAAAATAATATAATATTTGCTTTGATTTTTTTTACCAATAATTAAGTACCATGGACAGATTTTAATTAAATTTTTACTTTAATGTCAGAACATATTAACTTACAGGTCAGATCAATAGTTTGGATTGTTAAATGTATTTTGTTGCTTGATTGCGATTTTGAGCAATAATTTTACCTATGTGTTTTTAAATGTTATATTTACGAATAGCTATACGAACAGCAAAACAACATGTCATCAAGATTTTTTTTTCGTAAAATAGATAGAACTTATTTTTGATTACTTTAATTTTAATGAAAAAGTTAGAATTAAACATGAATGATTTTCTTTAAAAAACTTACCAGGGTGACCACTGATTTTTATAATGTTCGTTTTTGGGTTTATTTTCAGTTAAAAATTAAAAACTGTGTGAAGTAGTGTTCAACTAAAATAAGAAATTGTAAAGCTGTTTTAAATATGATTTTTTAATAAAAAATGTGTAATGACAAATTTTTTTATTTTATATTGTATTCATTTGTGTCAAGTTAAAATTTTAGTTTACTTAACATGTAAAAATTTTTTGAAAATCCAGGTTTTTAAATGATTTTTGTTCAAAACTCATTATTATTCAAATTTATTCGAAAATTTTCATATTTCAGGTCTTTTAGGTAATTCCAGGTTTTGTTTTAAGTTTTCCATATTTTGTGGACACCCTGACTTTTTCTTGTAGATTAAATATTAAGACTGATGTTTTTCAAACATAATTAAACAAAAATATTACACTTTGAAACATATTATTTTCTTTGTAATCAAAATTTGTTTAAGTATTTTATCAGCAGTAATTTAACATAATTGTAAAAATATTTTTATCTATAAAAAACATCAGTCTCATAGTTAACCCTTTGTAACAGTGTATTTTTTAACTATGCAAAATTAGCTTAAAAGTAAATAAGTTTTTATAAACAAATAAATTAAAGCTATTTTATGTTGTATATGCTTATTAACCTCTACTGTTTTAGTCAAAAAAACTGTCTTGAGTGAACATTTATTTACTTGTCATCCTTAAATTTTTTGATACTCAAAGTAAAAAAACTTTAAAAAATAACTAAAAAACAAACTCTTTAAAAATAAAATTCAATATCTAGTTATATCAACTAAATCTCATTCAAAATCTTAAAACAATTATCAGTTTTCGAAATAAGAACAAAACTATCTTGCGCCTGCATGATTTTAAATATCAAATGTAAATTATCCTGAGTAATACTGAATTATCAAGGTATTTTCAAAAATTAAAAAAAGTTTGAGTAATCCATAATATCATGAGTGTGTGGCAACCCCGTATAAATATTTTTAGACATTTATACATAATGACAATTTGTGTCACTAAGTATTTATATACTTATTTTGTTTCAATCTAATTTGTGAAGCCTTATGTTAAAGAGGTCCTAATAAGTGCTTTGAAAAATCTTTTAAGTTAACATTATTCTAAAATTCAAACCCAGTGGTTGACACATATATAAAGATTTTTTTTTCTATTAAAGTGGCTTCTGCTAAAATTTTAGAAAAAATATAAATTATTTTTAAATTAAAAATGACATGCTCTAGCAATTTTAATCTTGCAAGTTTTTTTCACATTTATGATTACATAAATTTGATATTGATAAAAAACTTGAATTTTTCAAATCTAATACAAATATAAATAAAAAATAGAGGGTTATAAATTTGAAATTATTGCCTATATTTAAACTTCTAACTTTAGAAGCTTTTTAAAACTACAGAACTTTGTTATTTAATATTAGTAAGTGACAAACTTGGAGTAAAGACTTTATATTTAGTAATATTATTAAAATTACTAATGCACTTTTTTTATTTTAATATAAAATATATTTACATTTTACTATGTTAGATACTTTTTAAACCGAATTACTACTATGGTATGAGCTGTGGCTATTGAACTAAAATGGCTTTTTTTTTTTAGGTGTGAGTTGTCAAAACAACAAACTCATGTCAATTAATAGCATTTATGTTTATTTAAAGTATAGTCAAGTCATTTAATCTAGTAATAGCTTATGATTAAAAAAAGACTTTTGTTTTATATCTGAAATATACTTAAGTATAATAAAAAGTTTAAGTGTTAATTTACAGTAGTATTGCCAACATTGTTATAATGAGTTTATTGCAGAGTAATACCAGAAACTTCTTACTATTAGATAATAAATTACATATTAATTATTCACTAAATAGTATCTTTTATATTACTGTAATATATTTGCTAGTGAATATTTTTTATTCCCAGTTTTAAAATCAAAGGAACTTGTCAGAGTTAATGATAGTACAATTTCTTTAAAACTGTAGTTAATTTTTTTTTTTCCTGTTAATTTTTTTTAGTTTAACTTTTATATTCTGTGTGAAAAATTTTTTGCAATTAAAGGTTTGTTACAACTAAAGAATTCACTTTAGTACTTAAGATTTTTTTAAACCTCAGGCTTAAAAAACCTAGAATTCGAAAACTATAACTAAAAATCCTTGATGTTTAGGATTTTGGATAAAAAAATTTAAAATTTGTATTTTAAATAAAACTCACTATAAAACATGGAATAAAAAGATTGTTTTAAATGTTAAGAAGTTAAAATTTGTTTCGACTCTGAAAATTTACCTTTTTACACCCAATTTTTTATAACTAAAAAAACATATTTAAAGTAGCTTTACATCATCTTCTAATTTTTTATATGCTTTTTAACACAGTTTTTTTTTGTTGTTTTAATTTTAAACTGAAAATAGACTAAGAATTAATGTATATTTTTTTAAGATTTGGAAGAAGCTAAGAATCCTATAAAAACACTAGAAAAATATGTAGTTAGCCTGATTACAATTTGAAAAGGATAATAAAAGGTAAGTAATTCGTTTTGTATGTTAGTTAAATAAATACCCAGGCTATCAGTATATTTTACTCTGTTTCTAAAATGTAACTTAACTAATATGGTCAATTAAATTGTAAATCCAGGGTTGCTACATTCTCTGGCTTCTAAAGTTAACTCTTAATTTTTAGTGTTTTCTTATATAACCTAAACAACTTAGATATATTTTACCTAAATTCCAGACTAGTTTTTGCCTTTAAACAGGATTGTTACATACTTTATGTACTCGGGAAACTGAGAATATTCTTAAAAGTTTAAAAATTACAAGAGGATTAGGTTAATTCAGGACACCTTGACTTTTTTTAAATTTAAAGTGACTTATGAGTTTTTTGATTTTTAATAAACTCTCCGGATAGATTTTAAAATTTTTCAAATATCTCAGGACATTTTTTTTCTAGTTTTAGAATGAGATCTAGTTAATCAAATTTATTTTTTTTTATTACATTCAACCAATTTTATTTAAAAATTGTTTTTTTTTTTGATTTTATAATGCTTATTTAAACCTTGTGGCAATATCTTTACTATTCTTTAAAATAACTTTGTATTTATGTTTTATATCTGATACTAACATTTATTTTTATTTGAGTCGGTACTAAATGTTTAGTTAAAGTTTGATTTAAGTTTAAAAAAAAGGTTCTTTAAGGTTATATGGTTCTAATTTGCTCGTTATATGCTTAAGAAATTGCTAAAAATGAAAAATAAAAAAAGATGTGACTCCTCAGAATGCAGAAAAAAATTCTCTCAAATAATCTTAACATTAAAAAATTTATTGAAGAACTTTTTAATTTTCAATCTTTTTTTTCTAAAAATAAAAAAAAAAATTGGCAATATTTTTTTTATAGTTCTTTAAAAAGACTAAAAAAATCTTAGAAGATGTTACATTCCTAAGGTGTTGATATTGAAGCAGATTCTTTTCAAACAACTTGAAAAAAAAGATTTTAAATCTCAGGCTCAAAATAAAGTTTTTTTAATTTTTGAACAGGGATCTTTACCAAGCTTAATGAAAACTCTATACATTATTATGTTGCTAAAATTGTTGAGGGCATAGGAAGTAAAGTAATTTTTAGTAATTAGTAATACTGCCTCTTATATAAAACGTGTTAGAAAAAGTTATACTATTATACAGAATTTAAAAAAAAACATGGAAACCTGTAAAGACTTTGACAGTTAAGGCATAAGCCAAAAGTTTAAAAAAAACTGGAAAAACTTATAATTTTGATTAATACTACTAAAAAACCTGGTATTTAAAAAATTATGTTAAATAACCTATCTTAGACCAGAATTAACAAATTTATTTATAAAAAATATTTTTTTAAATTATCTAGATTATTTATTGTAAACACATTTAAAGTAGCGTTACAGAACAAACATGTTATTTTTTTTACAAATCCTGACCTTAATTTTGGTTTTATACGAAAAGAGACTAGAGAATTCACTTTCAAACTCAATTAACATTTTAAAAGTTTAAAAAACTAAAAACTAGTATATATATTTATTTGAAAATATAATTTGATAGTGTTTACTTCTATATGCTTATATATATTGCTTTTTTATTTATGTTCATTTTAATTCTTATTACTGTAAATTTATATTTTCAATAGTTCAGTGTAAGTAATATCAAAGACATGTCTTAATAAACTTAAAGTTTCTGTTAATGAAAAAACTAGAAAATAACTAACAATAAAAAAATTTAAAAACATTTTTTACTACAGTTAGTATAGTATATAAAAGGTAATAATTAAACATATTAATGTATATTTTAGTAACAGCTTAGAAATTATAACAAAAACATTTTTTTCATATTTAAAATATAGTTAAGTACAAAAAAGAAGCTGAGTTTAAATCTAGTTGTATTTATGCTAAGATTGTTATGAAAAGAGTTATTACTAAAATATTTTACTAACAAATTTTAATAAGGCATATTATAAATTAGTTATTAGCTAACTAGTATGTTTTTTATCACAACAGTTTTTTTGCTTGTAAATAACTTTTTTTTAACTTTATACTTTCCAAAACAAAAAAAAAATGTTACAACTAAGGACAAAAAAAGATTAGAATTGTTGCTTAAATTTTTTGTCTTCCATTTGAATTGTTTGTATGTACATTTTTTATTTTGTAATACAAACGAATCTAACTAAAGTTTTGGCTTTAGATTAAATAACATTTAATAATTTACTTAAATTTACTAAATTCAGACTTACTTGTAGGTTGATTTCAAACCCTAGATAGTTTTGATATTTTTAAAGCGCAAAATTTGAAAACCTCTGGAATTTATGATGTTTAGAAAAAAACTGGTTAAACTTATTATTTTGAATAAAATCCTTATAAAACCTGGAATTTGAAATATTTTTAGAAAATATGTAGTAAAACTAAAATTTAAGAAAAT
>NW_028140494.1:0-25176 GCF_965202585.1 Thalia democratica | reverse complement strand
CTGGGCTTATTTGTTTTGTTTAACGCAAGATCAACAAAACTTCTCATAAAGTTTGTCAAAACTAGTTTCTTAATTTTTTCATTTGATTCGAGTTAAGTAAAACTAACCGTATTGGTGATAACAGCAATATTATTGTTGCTGGTAAGGTCCAGCTTAAAACACAACAGTTTTATTGAGCAAATTAAACTATTCTTTTGAAGATTCTTGCAACAAATAGCAAGCTTTAATAAATTTGCTCGAAGTGTTTTTAGGTGCTAAAGTGGGACTTATTTTTTCAGTATCCGGTGAAAATACAAGTTTTTCTCTGTCCTGCGAGTTTTCTAGTTCCTGAGTGAGGTAATCAGTGTCTGAATTTTTTTGAAGTTTGATGAGATTTAATTTTTTTTTAACAAAATAATAAATAATAATACTAATATAATAATCCAATCTCACCTCGTTCTCATAATGCTTCGCGCTTTAATCAACTTGTTTGGATTCTTTTTTATCTCTTCCAACGTGAACTTTTTTCTTCCTTTGAAAAGCAACGCGTCCAAGTAGTTTGTTTTATTGATAAATTTTAAGTTAGCATCAACAAATTTAATTGGATAATGTTATATTCCTTTAAAGAAAAAAGTTTAGTAGCTAGTGAAGATAGATAATGTACAAAAATAAAAAACATATTTTTAATAATCAACATTGAAAATGATATCTATCTTTAACTTATATTTATAGTAAGATAGATTAGTTAAAAGTTAATTAAAACAACTTTTAAAATATTTGTTAACAGATTTCGAAAGTCTAACAGTATATATAAATGATGCCTTTTCTGTTTTTTTAAATGTTTTTAAACAAATAAACAACAAATAAAAAAAATATTTAAAACTATGCATATTGGAAAAGATATTTATTCAGTTGGAAACAGTTTTAATCTTAACTGTTTTTAGTTTGAAATTTAACCACCTTTGTCAATTTTTTTTCTAAGAGTTACCTTTCTTCAAAGCATAAATATAATATAGAGAAAATTGTATTGTAAATTTTTTATCTCCATACTTAACTATTTATTACAATATAAAACTGATTAGGTTAACATAAATTTATTTTATGATTAGGGTAAAAATCCCCCTGCACATTTAAAAATGTATACTGTGTTAACTTAAGTTTACTGCATCCAAATTTAATACCAAAGTCGTTCATTTAGAAAAAAATTTCCTATCATGTTGAATAGTATCTAATAAATGGAAAATTAGTTATTTTAATTTTTGTTAATGGGCTTTTAAGAAAATAAGTTCGGAAATCGTGTAGTAGTAAAGTTTTGTATTTTATCTTGATATATTTACTTATTAGGTGACGATTTTGTAATATAATTTTGTTTTGTGAATTGTATATAAATATTTGGAGAGCGATTCCCCTAGTGAAATCAACAATTTTTTTTTTAGATCTTATCAGGTCGTTGTTTTGGTTAACATTTGATTATTAAAAACAAGGACGGTAACTAACTACCATAGATTATGATTAAGAAAACGATGTTAAAACAGTCGCATCGAACAATGTGTCATCATGAAGTAAATATACTGTTTTAGTATCTACCTTTAACTAACAATAACATAAAAACATACAGGGGATATTTATAGTTGGTTGTTTTTACATTTACCTGTTTTAGTGTTTAAGATACCAAAGAAAACATTTTGTTAACTTTACTAGTTGTTTTCATTAAGAACCATATACTTTTACTAGTTTTGTATTTGTTTACAAAAAAGACAACTTACCTCGAAATAATCTACTTTATTCTTAATACGTATTTAACATAACTTTTAACCGCGCTTGTTTCGTTATGTGTTTGCTTACATATTTTGAAATAACTATCAGTCAAAATATTTAAATGAGGTTACTTATAGCGATAAGAAAGAACCTTAAGAAAACTTTACATTTTACCAGTTGAGTCATAATTTATAAATTTATTGCATTTAACAGAGTTTGGAAACTTATTAACAGACATAACTAAATTTTATTAATTGAAACACGAAAGTAAAAACAACTTAAGGCATTAAATTAATTAAGAATAGTTTGAGTCTACTGGACACATTGTAAAAAATATTATGTATTAAAAAGTTTATTGTTAGACAAAAACAAACTGCTACTTAAGTGTTATTGTTTGTAATACTTAACACAGGATGACGGTCTGAACAAATTTCCATAATTTTCAACATATGACCAATTGTCTTGGTCTACATCATACATGTATACAGTTATGGATTTTAGGCCGGTAAAGTTCTCTAACAAACTGTTTTATTTCCAATAGCGAAAAATTCACTGTTCCTACTCATTCGTCTAGGTAGGTTAGGCTTTGGTTTTAAAGCTATAAACTTTCTTGATAAACAGTCAAATACTTCGCAGCATGGGGTATTTTCTCCACCAACAACAGTCATTTTATTACCCATGCTAACTGCAGCATGTGAATATCTTTTTTCAATCATATCAGGTAAATAAGTCCATTTATTTTTATAATATTCGTATGCTTCTACTAATGTCATACTTAAGTATTTACTTACACCTCCAGTAACAACAATTTTGCCTTCAAAAACTGTACAAGCAGCAACTACTCTTCCAACATTTAAATTAGCTATTTTACTCCATCTATCTGCTTGAATGTTGAAATTATAGCTAGATTCTAAGTGTTCATAATTGTATTCTTTTCTAACTCTTCCTCCAATAATATACAGGTTTTTCAAATACCAACAAATACAACATCCCATACGTTTTTCAAATTTCACAAACCGGTAATCCCAAGTTTTAGTTTTTCCACGATATATTTTTTCAACATGCTTTAAAGACTTATGAACATTCTCATACTTTTGCGCACTACCCTCAACTACATATATATCCCATTTAAGACAAGTTAACTTTAGCATATAATGTGGTTTCACCACTGAAGGGAATTCAGCAACTTCAAAGCTAGGTACTTTGATTTGCAAAACTTGATTCGTAAGTTTGCCATTTCTGTTTCTTCCTTTAAAAACCAAAATGCTAAATCCTTTATCTTTAAATATCTGTTTTTATACAAAACTTTTGATATATTTTTAAGAGAAAACAGTTTATTGTTTGTACTCATGTTGAATCTGAATTATGCTAATAGTTTTATAGAAGTTACACAGAATAGTGTTTTGTTAAAAAAAGGGCTTATATGTTAGAAAAAATGTATTTAGTCGAATAATCTGCAAACGAAGTTCTACACGCTTTACATTAGTTTGTTATATTAATATAATTGTTTGAATTAGAAATTTAAAAACAAAATTTTAATACTTTATAAAAGTATACTTAAGTAATTTTAACAGTTGAATCAAAGGTTTTAAGATTCCTGTTAGTGTATTTTAGTATTAAACCTAATGCTTTTAAGTTATTCTATTTGTATGTTTTACTGTAAATAAAGTATCATACAGTTTTTTAATGTTTTTACAAACAGATTTAAACAATTAAATAAAACCATTATAAATTTAAAAAAAGTCTCGTTGTTCAGAAAATAAGCTTTGCATTAGAAAATATCTTTGTATTTTAAAAATTTGTTTTTATTTTTTACTTTAAAATATTTATTCTTAATTCTTTTCAAAGGTTTAAAGCAAACTCTAGTATTTCCAGTTTAATATAAGCAAACACCAGTTGAAATTATTGATTATATAAGGCTACTTGTCTGATGTAAAAAATACTATATTTATAATAATTCTTTAAAACCCTTTTTACGAAACTTTTGAATAAATATAGTGTATATACTTAATATTATTGCGGTATCCATAAACTAATTCTTCTAGATTTGAATAAGAATAAAGCTTTTCACAAAGCGGTTATGTTTTTTATGAAAATATGTTTCTTTAAATTTGCTTATCCAAATTTGAAGATAATGCAGCAACTAGGTTTTTTTAATTTTGTTATTGTTTTCATTCTTTCTTATATTTGTTTTAAAGTTGATATATAACTTAGCTTTCAATTAAAATTTAAGCAATACACGGTGTTAAATTTTCAAACATAATTTTTGAGGTTTTACTAATATCAATTCTTCTTTTTTGTTTTACTAATATCAATGTTTTATATAAGTTGTTAAACCAAAACTTATTGTTTTTGTTAAACTTGGATACTTACGTTTTAAATACTTAACAATACTAATTATTTTATAACTTATTTTATGCTCCTTCGACACAATAATTTCTTAAATAGCACAAAATAAGTTATTTAATAGTTAGTATTGTTAAGCATTTAAAACGTAAGTATCCAAGTTTAACAAGAATAAAAGTTTTTGTTTAACAACTTATTTAAAATATTGGTGTTATTTGAACAACAAAGAAGAATTGTTTTTCAAATCTTAGATTACGGACAGTCTGTCTTTCCTGCTTTAGTAAAAGTAGGCGTAATTTATATATTTCAAATTACGTGTGTAAAAAGCAAAAGTTCACCTTTTCTTAACAAATGTTTTATAAATGCGCATTTAATTTGACTTTTAGTACTTCAGTAATGTTTTTTCATAATAAATTCATTTAAACTTTATTTCTTTTACTTATATACAATATTTTTTTAATTGAGACGCCTGTGAATTCTTTTTTTAACAAATCGTGAAGATCTTTTCTGATAAATTTGGTCCGCTTGAGACAATTGTTGCCTATCTTAATCTTAGCGAGATTATTATTTTTAAGAACTTGGAATAGTTTTATTTTGATTCAAGCTAGCATAAAACATTTTTTTATTTACCGCTTGTGCTCGCTGTTTTAAAAAATATTGATTTTTGAGTAGGTTACGTAGGATATAATTCTACAGTCATGTTTCTATATTGTCAATTTTTGTGAAGCGATATATTATATTGTGATGTCAGCAAAAAAGAGAACTACGATCAGCAATTTGCTCGAACAACTATCAAACCAGTTAAAAAAAAATTACAGTGTTAAATTTGAATTATATTTCTTTCAATAATTGTTCTATAATAAACCTGTGTCATAATATACCAAAAGAAATTAATTTTTTTTTAATTGCTCTTAAATAGTTCTATATAATTGTTATTGAAAAGTTGTTTACACATTGGGCTTGAATTAAATATATAACAAACAAATTAAGTCGGATGCGTTAAACATACTAGTTGCTAAGTCTTTCAAAAAATTAATTTAAAGCAAAGTTTTTTTAATATGGTATTGTAAGTTTAGCTATTTTAAATATTATTTCTACCGACAATTAAACCGTTATTTGTCTATGGTTGACCAATTTATTTAAATAAAATCAGTTAGTTTTAAAAGTAGATTAAGAAAGGTATGTTTTTCACAGTTTTTTTAAATAGTAGTAAAAAATTCTAGCTTTTAGTTTTTAAGTAATGTTTATTAGAACAAAGGTTTTCAAATATTAATTAGAGTTTTTATATGTTTAAAGTACAGTAAAACATATGATGTTGTAGTATTCGAAATAAAAAACTATTCAAAAAAAAAATTTGACAAAATATGCAATATATAAATTTAAAACAACTAACTAAACAATAGTATTATCCATTAAATAGAACATTTTGGTGATGAAAAATAATTTTGAATTTTATACTTAGTGAAAAAAATCCATTACCGTGAAATAAAACTTAAGTCTAAAAATTAGGTCTACTACATTCCAACTTTTTTTCATTAATTCCATTTATTTAAAAACTAATAGCTAATTTTAAAAGCAATAATACTATACTGCTAACACTTCTTATCATTCCAATTATTTAATAAAGTTAACATCTTATAATAAGATGCCAATATAAAAGTTTATTATCAACTTTCACATTAAGGTCACACTTAAATATTTTTTGTAGAAATTAAACTTTCAGGTCTTTCATGAAAACTGCTTTCTGTTTCCTGTACAGCTTTATTCTTCCTATTTGACCTTGAGATATGTAAACTTCGATTTCTTAAAGATTGAACTTCGAGGTCTTAAAGTAAATTAAAATTCTTAATCTTTCATACTTTTGTAAATATAATAAAATCGGTTATAACATTTTCTTACTTATTAAAACTAATTAAAAATCAAAAACAACTTAACCCAAACACAATGATCACATCGACCAAACACACTAGTAACGTTATTTATCAATTATAAAATAATTGCTCATCAACTTAATGCTGATAAAGGTATTTATAACCCATGTGGTAAATGTATGCTGTGCGATTGAAAAGGTAATAAAGGAATGGTTAAAATCACTGATAGTTTGAAATTAAAAATTTGAAAATTAATTAAATCAAAAAAATAATTAAGTTGTAAAAATGTTGGGATCTATGCGGCAGAATGTATGGAGTGTAATGAGTATTATGTTTGACTGACGATAACATCCTTTTTGCAAAGGTGGTGCTCGCATAAATATAATTGGAAAAACATGTATAAGAAGGAGGTAAGCGATCGAGCTGCTCTTAAACTACATTATAATAAAAATCACCCAACTTTAATTGAAGATTTTGAAAAAGCTTTCACGATAACTTTTTTGGATAGATCAGAAGATAAAAGAAAATTATATTTTTTGGAAACCAAATGGACAAATAAACTACAAGCTAAAATTAATATAAACAAAACAGTACTACCTTTTTACAGATACCCAATTAATTTTTTTTTGTATACTTAAACTAACTTTTGTATGTTGAAAGTTTTGTGCCATAATTTTTCATAAAATTTAGAGTTCTCTTTTTTTATTTAAACCTTACTTAAAAAATTTTAATTATTACGTAAAAAAGTTATTTTATCTCAAGAAAACTAGTACAAGTGCTATAAAATGTTGTTAATTTTATTTAAAATTAAAGATGAATGTTACGTCACTATAAAATATGTTTTCACTTTTTGTTATAAACTAAAAATGCTGTTCATAATTTTAATATCTACTTGAAAATGACTTATCGAAACTACTTGCAGGTTTTAAGCAAAAGTATTGCAGATTTCTTTTATAATTTTAGAAGTATAACTACTAAAATAATTAATTCCGAAAAAGAAAAAGAAATCCAATAGAAAAAATACTGTGCTGGAAGGAATAGATTTAAAGTAATTTTTAATTAGTTTGTATTCTGTAAAAAAAAAGAAATATAGTATAACAGCGTAAGATACAAAGAGCGAAAACTTAATATAAAAAGGCAAACAGCAAACTTACACACACCGCCAGGGACGTAGCTAGCTCTAAAAAATTACGAATCTGCAAAAAAACTTTTGACCTATTTTTAAAATTAAATGTATCCACAGCAGTAAATAAAAATTCAATTAATGTTATAGGGTATTTCTGGTAAACTACTTTTATTTATTATGTTTCATAAGTAAATCTTTACATTTTCTATTAAAAGAGAGGTACTAAATTTTTATGAGGATGATTAGAATAAAATTTGACTTATAGTAAAATGCTAAATATTTTTTAATTGCTTAAAATATACTTGTTTAAAACAATAATATAACAGTTATTGTAAAAGCTTACGTGTATTACTTAAAAATAAGTTGTTTGTTAATAACATTTTACTATTGCATAATTTGTCACGTTTTTTGTTTCATTAATGATCACCACTAATATATTTAACAATTCTAACTTACAACAGACTGTTTCAAAACACTGCGGCCTTTGAGAAACTTTTGCTAAAATAATTAGCCGGCGTCTAACAAAAACTTTTCTTAGCATAACTGTTAGCTGAAATCGATGTTATTGTTTGCTTAATTTTTTTTTTTAATGTCATTTAATAAAAACTACACAACAAACTAAAAACAATAAATTACTCAGTAAAAAAGTTCTGTTTATCTCAACTATAACGTTGTTTAATGTTTTAATTAATCAGGCATTCATAAAATTTTACAATTTTTCATTCATCGTTTTTATTGATAATTGCAACGTCCAAAAATTTCAATAAAAGCTGATTTCAAAATGCATACAATATTGTAGTACAAAATTTTAAGAAAAAGTTCAGTGTAAGAATTTAAAAGAAAACCTAGGAATGTTTTATGCGAGTTGTAATGCTGTTTTTTCTTTAACCAATTTTGCAGAGTTGATTAATAACATGTTTGCATCGATTATGTTAAGTTTAAACCTCGAAATCTTGATCATTTTAAGTATGAGTGCGTAAAATAAATGTAAAATTTTAGTACAAGTTGCACGAACAGTTTTGATTTTGTTTGAGTGGAACACATTTTTACTTCAGTTAGAATTGAAATTTAGTGTTGTACTTGTGCATACTTAAATTATTATTAGTTAATAAAATTTTAGTTATCCAATTGAGCGAAACATTTAATTAATTGCTTGCTCGTAAAAAGAGATCTTTTATCATTTTAACTATCTTTTTCGAAACTAAAGTGTAAAAGTAAAAAGGTCTCCAATATAGGTTTCAATAAAACTATTTTAACAAAAGGGTTGATCATGCCAATTCGATCATCAGACCACAAGTTTCGGTAGACTGAGACCGGTTTCGTCCTTATTAGGACTCATCAGTCAGTCACAACCGAAAAACTTGTAGTCGTCAATCTACAAACGGTTTATCATGCTTTCGCATGAAGCAACCATTTGCTGGCAATGATTAGTGACGTCAGCATTGTCTTTGCCGTGCAACGTTTAAAACATTGTCCACTAGGCAAGACATCTGGTACGCTCGTTTTAGTACAATCAACAAAATCGGCGAAAGTCTGCAGAACAAGTCCGGACTTTCGTTTGCCGTGAGACAAGCTCAAATTTAACAAAAGGGTTGATCATGCCAATTCGATCATCAGACCACAAGTTTCGGTAGACTGAGACCGGTTTCGTCCTTATTAGGACTCATCAGTCAGTCACAGCCGAAAAACTTGTAGTCGTCAATCTACAAACGGTTGCCAGCAAATGGTTGCTTCATGCGAAAGCATGATAAACCGTTTGTAGATTGACGACTACAAGTTTTTCGGTTGTGACTGACTGATGAGTCCTAATTAGGACGAAACCGGTCTCAGTCTACCGAGACTTGTGGTCTGATGATCGAATTGGCATGATCAATCCTTTTGTTAAATTTGAGCTTGTCTCACGGCAAACGAAAGTCCGGACTTGTTCTGCAGACTTTCGCCAATTTTGTTGATTGTACTAAAACTATTTTAGGTTGCGTTTTTGATATTTTAAAAACTATCATTTCACATTATATAAGTTTCATTTTTTAAATTTTCAAAGTCAAATAAACGCAACAAATGTCTTTACAGGAGTAATTTTAAAATAATAACAGTAATTAAAAATTTATCTTTTTATTTTAGTACTTTTATATAAAACAACTTGCAATAAAACGTAGAAAGTATTATTTTTTTAATAAAAAACAAAGCTAAAACAAAGCTAAAACAAACAAACATAATTTAAAAATTAAAAATAGAAAATATTCGAATGAAAAGTTCTTATAAATATATGCAAAACTTTTTTAAATGATAAATTTGTAATTTTAAGTTTGAACACTTATATATCTCAAAAACTTGTAACCCTTAAAAGAATCACACAATAAAAAGTTACAATGTTAGCTTATCATCAGTAATGCAAGTGCAAATACATTGATGCAATATGAGTTGTGGTTTTTTAGCTGTATATGTAGTTACTAAAAAACGCAATAAATAGTTCCAATTTTTGCTTTAAAGCTTTGCTAAAAATAGTTTTGCAAGTATTTTGCGTAAACTTATCAAACTCAATCAGGGTTTCCCAAACTTTTTTGTAAATGGTCCTCTTTAAAGAAACTATAGCCTCCTCAAACAAGATTTCTCCAAAAAATAACATTAAAATTACTTAGGACTTTTTTTTTGCTCTTCATCAGCAACTCCAGAATATCAAGTGTAAGTTTCAAATTATGACCTAGCCCACCTCTGGCTCCTTTCCTGCTCATAGCCCCCTTTGGCCCCTTTGTTGCTTATGGCCCTCAAGAGGGCCACTTGGCCCACTTTAGGAAACCCTCGACTAAATTTACACGTAACATAAACGATGATTAAACATATTTTAAGATATGTGTTATTGAACCTACAGTCATATACAACTTTTTAGATTGTTTTTTTTATTAGTTATACAGTTTTATCATTAACCAGTCACGTTAAAAATTTATTTTTATTTATAAGTTACACTTCCTTCAAAAATGTTCGACTATAATTAATTGAGCTTATTCTAAACAGTTTTGATTTTTTTTTTTTTTTGAAATGCAGTAAAACTATTTTTTATGCTAAAAAGAACGTCTGAATTGCTAAACTAAAAGTAGTTTATGTTTGTTTAATAGCTTCAATTTTTTTTCATGTTTATTTGCTAGCTTGTAAACAAGTTTATTTCATAAATTACAAAGGAGTTTTTCGAATCAGAAATTATAAAAGATTTATTTACTAGTTGCTTTTAATTAATATTAGTTATTTGTTTATAGTTAAAGTAAAATCACTGATTTTATGATCGTTTATAAACTAATACCAGCAAAAAGTAGTTGTGCTTTTAGTGTTGATATGAATACCTCATAAAAAAACAAGGATGTATTGAGTTCCTAAATTACAAACATTATGACGTAGTAGTCAATATAGTTTAAAATCAAGGTTGTAAAATACTGCACTTAGGCATAAAGCTTGTATTTAATTCTAAAACTAAATTGTTTTTTAAACTTTTACATAAAAATTCCTTTATAAATTTATCAAAAAAAAAATTAATAACTTTGAAGTTCAAACTTAAATAACTTGGAAGCTCAAGTTGTAAGTAGTTTAATATTAAACACAATTCTTGTGACTGTATTGTTTATTGTTCAATAACTGAAATAAACCAGCTCAGATTTTGTTTAAAAAAAAACATATGGTAGCTATAGGTAAAGAATTGTTTTTGATAGCATTAAAACAGTGGTAAAATCAGTGTTTCATTTTTATAAATAAAACTAATCAGGTTTTTGTTGACTAACAGCAAAATGCACTGTAAAATACATCTTTTTGTATCATGAGTTTTAAACTAACATGTATAAAAATAAATTTAATTTTAATATAAAATATAAGCTATAGCTGTTTAGTATAGTTTACCTAAATGTACTAAGTTTTTATAAATATAGTAAAAAGATTTAATAAAAAATGGAAGTATAGTAGAAAAAAACATTAAAAACGTTTACAACTTCATAGTTTACTAGCTATTCATTTAACGACATAACTATTAGTGCTAAATTTGTTTAATGATTTATTGATGGTAGCTAAAACTTAAGCATAAACTTTTAAACAAAAAACCGGTAATAAATACTTATTTTTTAATTTATTTTTCTAAAAACAGAATATAATTAATAAGTATTAAAAACAACTTTTTAACGAAAATAGATTGTAGTAAAATAATTAAGCAACAATAAAATACATTTTAACTTGTTTTGATTTTAGTTTAAAAGTTTTCATAAAACCAATAAATCTAATAGATATGTTGAAAATAAATTTTTAGCAATTTCAATGTATTTGATTATTTTGATTTTTTTTAAATTTTACTTTGCTTAAAACAGCAAAAATAAAATCTTATTAAAAAATGTTTATAAAATGTTTAAGCAATTTTTTTTTTAATAAAATTAGTTAAATTAATTATTTTTTTAGTTTTTGATTACTTTGAACTTAAATAAACTTTTCGACAAAGAAGACATTTTATTAGTTTTTACAAGTAGTTTACTAAGTACCTCATTAAAAAAAATTAAATGAGTTGTAATGACTAAAATATAAAAAGCATTAACCGTATTTTATAATGTGTACTTTTTTTAATTTGCCATAAAATCATTATAAAAATTTTTGAATCAATTCATATTATTCTACTTAAAATTATTAAATAAATCATAATAAGAGAACAAAGTACCCTATAGTTTAATATAAAAATGATAATAAGCTGTGGATAACTACTTATTTACGTAAATTCAAGTACAACAGATAAATAAAATAGACTTGTTTGAAGATGAAAAAATATTAAACTTCAAAAATAAAGGTCATATTAAGACAAATACAGTCATGAGGTGCTAAAAGTTTAAAAACAATTTTATTGTTTTCACATGATATGCAGATGTTTTTATAAAGTAATTTCAGTTCAAGTAGTTTTATTTTTGTTTTATTGTGTTAACATTAAAAACTTATACCGAGAAGCTTTGTAAAAGTGGGTTTTTAAACTTATTAAAACATTTCATCTTTGATTTTCAAAGAATTTTTTTTTATTTTTTAGTTAATTTTTAACAAAAAAAGTTTTGTCAGGAAACATGTTTAATTTCTAGTTGTTTAAAAAAGAGTAAAACCTGTTGAACTTAAAATATAGTTGTTTTTCAGTACTACGTATTGTACATAGTAGTTTTGTTATTTTATATTTTTAATCAGAAAAAAGCAGGTTTTTATTTAAAAAGAAGTTTTTAGTGATAGATAACCTTACAAAGTTTAATAGCAATGAAATGACTAAAACAAACTTTTTATTTCAAGGAAAGCGTTTTTTGAGTTTAAAAAAATAGTTGTTTCCTTTATAAAAAAATGTGTGTCAAAACCAGGGGCGTCGCGTGGAGAGGGACACTAGCGCATGCGTGCCACCAAAAAAAAAGAAAAGATTTAAAAATAAGAATGAAAAATCTTTATCCTATATTGTTTATTTTTTTCTGCTTAATTTGCTTTTTTTCGACTATGTTTATCTGGTATTCGAAAATTTAAACGAAATTCTGAATACCAATTAGTGACAAGTTAGGGAAATTACCCAATATACTGACTCGGTGCGCAAGCTAAAGTGCGCACCGATGTTGATGAAAACCTCCATAAGGAAAAGTTTTATAACTTCATTAACTTCATATGAATTTATTCTAAAAAAGTACGCAACTAATTAGTGCACCGCAGTAGTATAAACTTATTACAGATTTTTCTAGAAAAATACGTCACGCTTAAAGGAAAATTAAATAGTTTTAAAAGTTTTTTTTAAGTTAAAATAAATGTTAAGATTACTGCTAGTTTTTTGATCTTTATTTTTTTAAACATACAAGAAAAAGCATGTCGCCCTATGAGAAATAATCTTTGTTTGTAATTTTTATCTTAAACAAATACAAACAAATAAAATAAATCTAAAAAGTATACTTTTAGATATTTTATAAAGTTGTAATAAAATGTAATAACAGTTATAGAGTTGGTCTATTTTAATTTCTGTGTAACTTTAACAATGAGGTGTTGTTATCACTGTTGTATTGTATATTAAAAAGATTGATATTTTTTTCGTAAATAAAACAGATACTTTTGTTTTATTGAATATATTAAATTTAAAAGGTATAAAGTTTACTGTTAGTAGTAAAAACAATTTTTTTTCAAGTAAGTTTACATTTGTGCAACTATAAGTAATTCTAATGAATTTTATACTTTTTTTTTAGAAGTTTAGTTTTGTAATATATAAGTATTTTTTAAAACAGTTACTTAGAACTTATTTTACTTAATGAATTTGTTTCAATTATATTACTTATAAATGATCTTTTTATAGTTAATAAAAATAATTTTAATTAAGGGGATTTTTTTAGAAAAAAATTTGCGCACCCCCTGACCAAAATACCAAGCTACGCCACTGGTCCAAACTAATAAGTTTCTAATTTTTTTGTTTATATAAGTGTATATATTGTTTAAACAGATTCTTTTAATGATGCCAATAGACTTTGATGTCAGAAATAAAAGAAAAGAGAGAAAACAGAAAGAAAGAGAAAAACGAGACAGTAGATCACAAAACGAGAGAATCAGATTTGAGAGATTTATTAGAAACTACCAACGAAACATGAATGATGCAATGGAAGGACAAACTAGATGTCAACAAATGAACGAACTACTATTGAGTGAGAATCAATCAAGGGAAGGTAATAAAATAAGAGTAAAAGAACATATATTTTTTATTAATAAGAACTTACTATTTGTAAACTTAAAAAAAAAAGTAAACTTAGTAATAAATTAACGTTTACTTATATTATTTAAAACCAAAACTGTTTTATATTATTTCCTGGACATGACATTAAACTGTATCCTGGTGTATGATTTGATAACCGAAAGGTTTTTTCGTACACCAGGTCCTTGGACTAAATTTTTGAGCGCTTTTTATCGTTTTATAAACAATATATAATTGTTGTTTTAAACTGTTATCATCAAAACTACCTTATTCTTATTAAAGTTTGTAAAAATCGAAGAACCAATTAATGCTTGGGACCAAATTGATCGACAAATTATCGAACATCGAAACTTTCTGTTACAAGGTTTAAATTTTATTATTTATCTTGTTAAGTATTTTTATATAATATATGAGTAAGAACATAATCTAAAGTTAGATATAAACAATTTTTTTTTTGAATAATTTTTTAAAGATAATGTTGGCTATATTTTTTAAACTCTTTAGTCCAATCATTTAATGAAGACGGTGTAAAACAACTTCAAATGAGACAGCAACAAGAAAAAGGTTAAATTCTACATTATCTTAATAAACTGCAGTAAAACAAGCGTTTGAACTATTGTCTTAAATTAAAACTTACTATCAACTATAAGTCAATATTACTGTTAAATATAGTTCTATAAATCATTTGGTAAATAACTAACTTAAAAAATGTTACAAAGAAAGTATATTTATTTTATATTAAATATTTTTTTTATAAAAAAATTGATATATAACTTCAAAAACATTTGTATTAAACTGAAACTTAAATTTTAAAATACACTACAAGTAATTTTTTGATATTTTTTAATTAGTTATAAATTTTAGACTTTGAACGCCGCGCTGGATTTATCACTGAGTATCAGAAAAAATACTTGGAAATTTTTCTGCAGGTAAAAACCACTGGATTTCCAGTCAATTTATCACAAATTTCAAGATTTCTAAATCTCGACGAATCTATTGTGAAGGTTAATTAACTAGAAGTTTATAGAATTTAACTTAATAATAAATTAGTCATTTAAACATTAATTAAAAAAATTAAGAGTCTAATTTTTTTTTTTAATTTTGCATGTTAAGGTTTTTTTATATGTTGTTTTTGTATATAAACAGTATTGTATTTTACAGGAATTTCTTGAGGAAAAGAAGTAGACAAGAAATTGTGTTTTCTGATTAATCCAAAATTAATCAACTATAAAAATATTTTTGCACTAGCTTTGTACAGTGTGTCATTTTACTTTTTCTTTTCCTACTCTTTGGTCTAACATTAGATTTTTACATAAAAAGAGTAAAAAAAAAAACCTAAATTTATAGTCTTTGAAATCTATTCAAGATATTGAGTTCAATAAATAAACACAATTACATTACGAATAACCGTACTTGATTTACTTAAACTTAAAAAATAAAAGACTTCTCAAAACAAATAAGTAAGCATTTGATGGAAAATTAAAGTAGCAGTTGTAAATATACAACCGTTTAAGTTTTAAACTGAATGTAATAATCAAAAAAACAACAGTTTTCACAGTACTTTAATCCAAAATTTAGAGATTTATGAATGAAACCACCGTAAAACTCATTTGCCATCAAAATTACATACAAACTTTAAAATATTTTTAAGCAATAAGGATTATTAATAGTTGTAAAACTCATTCTGCTACTATTTATAAACAGATCTGTATAAAAAAAGAGTTGTAAATCGATATTTTTAAAATCACAATAAACAGAACAAAATTTACATCAATTTCTGATAAAGCAATTCTAAATACTTAATTTATTTAAGCAGAGTAAAAATTTTAATAAACGCGTTAAATGATAACTGAATTGTCATTAAAATAATAATTTTTTACTTCTATTTAATGTAAGGAAATAAAATATTCTTTACAAAAAGTATGTTAAAGGCATTTCTGAACAAAATCAACAATTTTTGAATAATTAAATTTAAAAATATACTAACTATGATTGTCAAAATTAAAGTAAGAAAAATATAAAAAGATGAATGTTTGCTAATAAAAAAGTATTTATTGTTATCTTACTCAAAAGTTTTGTTATTATTACAAAACAAGTATTGTTTTGTTTAATACTTTTGTCAATTTAAAATTCGGTATTAAGAAAATAATTACTTGTAAAAGTTAATTATTAATAAATTTTTACAACTTTTCATATTTATATGTAAATTACAACGAATGGAAAATTTTGCCTTTTATAAAACTGATCAATCACTTAGTAAAGATTACACAAAAACTAAAAACTCACATAATTTACTTAAAAAATACAATTTCAAAACTTATATTAGGTATTTTTTGTTTCTTATAAATCTAAGAAGTCCCGGTAGTCCTATAACTGTAACTTCAAAGCTAAATTATCTCATTTAAATATTTCCACATTACGATTTAAGTATTACGGAAATAAAAAAACTAGTATAATCAAAATCGTTTTGCTTACAGTAAACAGGTTTCTTTAGAAAAATACGAATAATATCTCGTTTAATCAAATAAAGAAACAGTTAAAATCTAAATATATTTAAAATTGCTAAAACTTGTAGTAATGTATTCAATTAGATTAAACCAGGGACATAGCTAGCTCAAAAAAGTTACGAGTCTTCAAGAATTAAAACATCTGAAAAAACGCGTGATAACGTCGTAGCGGGAACTCAGCAATTTAAACTAGCTTTAATATTTTTAAGTTTTTATGAAAATATGTAATTGTTTTGATACTTTATAACAGGTAGTAGCTTCTACTTGTTTTAAAAGCTAGAACGAGAAAAAAAACCTTCAAAGATTTTAGCACTCAGAAATAAAACAAAACAATTAAGTAAGGTAGGAAGGGTAGTATAACAAGTAGTAGTTTACTACTTGTTTCTAGAAGTACAATGAAGGAGTCAAAGATAAATTTAAGTGGGAATTTACATCTAAGAAGCCAACATAAGTTTTAAGTGGAAATTTACAACGAAGGAGTTACGAGCATAAAGTTATTGTTATAGGAAAATTTATTAATTTTTCAAAAAACATAAAACTTTAATGTCAATTATTTTCCTTATCTTAAAAGCTATCTAAATTTTTTATTTTATTTTAGAGAACGCACCTTTGCCTTTAATTTAAAAAAAAAAATTATTTAATTTGGGGTAGGAATTATTTCATGGGGTCCCTCCAAAAATAAAGGTTTTTTTTCGTTTTTTTTCATCAAATGGTATTAGAACCAAAAATAAATATTTTTTTTTAATTTTTTTTTTGATTTCCCTTAGTTTGCATGTTATAAAAACTCTTAAATAGTTATTTTATAAATAATGTTAATATCTTTTACGATTTGGCCCAAAATCAAAATGTAGTATATTACACTATCATTTGCCTTGGCCATTTCCTAGATAAAAAATTGATAAAAGGAAAAAAAAAGTTAATAAGAATGTGAATATACAACAAATTTAATTAAATTATTTTAATTTAGTTTGATGTAATTCACATTCTTATTAACTTTTTTTTTCCTTTTATCAATTTTTTATCTAGGAAATGGCCAAGGCAAATGATAGTGTAATATACTACATTTTGATTTTGGGCCAAATCGTAATGATATTAACATTATTTATAAAATAACTATTTAAGAGTTTTTATAACATGCAAACTAAGGGAAATCAAAAAAAAAAATTAAAAAAAAATATTTATTTTTGGTTCTAATACCATTTGATGAAAAAAAACGAAAAAAAACCTTTATTTTTGGAGGGACCCCATGAAATAATTCCAACCCCAAATTAAATAATTTTTTTTTAAATTAAAGGCAAAGGTGCGTTCTCTAAAATAAAAAAAAAATTTTTAGATAGCTTTTAAGATAAGGAAAATAATTGACATTAAAGTTTTATGTTTTTTGAAAAATTAATAAATTTTCCTATAACAATAACTTTATGCTCGTGAAGGAGTTAACATAAGTAAGCGGAAAATTACAGAAAAGCTTTTGCGCGTGACGTAGTAAGTAGAGAAGAAAGTAAAAAAAATAAACAAGTTTTTCTTAGTATGTTAAAAGGATGTTTGGGTTGTTGTGCGGGTTGTTGTTGACGGATCGGGCAAAGGGAATAGAAGTACTGCAGAGGAAAAAAGAATCGTTCAAATTTTGTAAATCGTAGCCAGCGAACAGTCACTAAGCTTAAGAAAACCTCGAGTCAGTTGTGGTAAAACTGCATCACGTTACTCTATCACATTATCGTGTTTTGTTTTCTAATGTATATAAAATCACCATTCACTTAAAGTTGTCTTCTAAAAACTAAATTATTAGTAAGCTCAACACACTAAAGTTAACGATCGTTCCATTAGAACGTTTTATAATATTATATATATAAATTAATTAGTATTTTAAGTCGTCCAAACGCTTATCAATGGACGACATAAAACACATAACGCGGTCACAAACAAAGGCAAAGAGCCAGAACAAGAAATTACCTAACCTAACTACGACCGAGCTATCGGTCAGTGGTTATAACTTCAAAAATTGAATGTTGAAGTATGAAAGATAATTGAATACAAGGCAATTTATTTTGCTCCACACCCCCTATGACTCTTTATGTGTTGCCACTTGTGTAAACCTATAAAACTTTCATAGAAAATAGTTATAAGAAAATCACAATTTAACTCAAAAATATTTGAAATTAAACAAACAGAACAAACAAAAGAAACGTTATATTGTTCTCAAAATCAAACATCTAATGTAGTCAATAGAAACAACTTTAATTATGCAAACTTTTGTAACATAAAATTGTATGATTTTGATTTTTGAAGTAAAAGCTACAGCTTCCATTAGAGTCAATTTTGCAATGCAGCTTTTTGACAAATCAAATTTTTAACGCGCTAAATGTATACAACTTAGATGTATTTAATTCGTTTGATTTTTACGACAACAAAAATGTTTAAGAATACATATATGTCAAAATTATCTCTCAGGAGTGCATAACTAAGTATAAATAAATACTAAAAGCTAGGAAAGCAGAGTCTTTTCAAACTGAAATAAAATGTTTTTTTGCACATAAATATACGTTTCTGTAGAATTGCAGAAACTTACCAAGCTACGTGCCTGGATAAGACTATAAGCTTTTAGTATTTTGTTAAGTAAACCTGTTTAATGCAAGCAAAAAATTTTGGTTATACTGTTTTTTTTTTGTAATACTTTATAAGGCGTGTTATTGTCATTTTATTAATGTATAGCTTTACTATGAGTTAGCTATTATAAAGTAAGTAAACTTGAATAGTTTCAGATTTTACTAATTTCTTTTGTCTTTTATTACTCTTTTAGATTGTTTATGATTACTTTGTTACTATATAAGTTTGTAAAGTTTTTTTTTTTATTTATACTCTATTGATGAGAACTGCTTACGAGTGTGATGTGAAGTTAGCTTGAAAGCGTTTTTCAAGAATTTTTATAAAATGTCCAAACTTTGGACCTAAATATTTTCCTTATCTTAATAGCTAATTAAATATTTTTTTTAATTCTTGAGAACGGTCCTTTGTCTTTAATTAAAATAAAAATCCATTGCATTGGGGTTTGGTTTTTTGAGTGGGGCCCCTTAGAAAAAATTAGGTTTTTTTTATAATTTTTTTTACTTTATGAGTTTGAGTAAAAATTAAAAACAATGATTTTTTTTTTAATTTGCTTATTAATATGTGAATTAACGGCTATAATTTTTTTTACTAATTCAAAATATTTTGTACAGTTTGGCCTTATTTAAATTGTTTACAATCTGGCCAATTTTTTACTCAAACTCATAAAATAGAAAAATTCATAAAAAAGCCTAATTAAGGCCAAACTGTACAAAATATTGAAATTTTGTAAAACAAGAAATTATAGCCGTTAATTCCCATATTAATAAGAATATTATTAAAATATTATTATTGTTTTATTTTTTACTCAAACTCATAAAATAAAATAAATCATTAAAAAAAACAATTTTTTCTAAGGGGCCCCACTCAAAAAACCAAACCCCAATCCAATATTTTTTTTATTTAAAGACAAAGGACCGTTCTCCAGAGTAAAAAAAATCAATTAGCTATTAAGATAAGGAAAACAGTTAGGTCCAAAGTTTAGACATTTTATAAAAATTCTTAAAAAACGCGTTCAAGCTAACTTCACAATATGATTAGTTTTATTGAATTGGTGTGTCTTGTATATATTAATTCATAAATTAAGTTTAAACACTTACATAAGTTCTCCGTAAGTAAGTTTATATCAGAAAATAACACTGTTGTTCTTGTTTTAAACCTTGAAATCAATTAAATAAATATTTTTATACCTATTTCTTTGTATTAAAGACTTTTTCTTAAATAAACCCGGCTAGCATAGTTGTCTTTTATTCAGTTTATTAGTGCGTATAAACTAAAACGATTTTTAAGCATGTTAAACATATGAAAATTTTTAATAGAACTAAATAAGTTTTATTTTAGAAAAGCTGGTAAGAAACTAACATAAGTTAACCAAAAAATTGCAGTATTAAAATGCTTAGAAATGTAGATGCAGTTGTTACGCTCGCATATTTTGAAATACTGATATTTTATTATTGTAAAACCAACAAACCAAGTTTTAAAACCAATAGTGTAGTACGATCGACTTTCCTAACGTTTATATAACAAATTACTAACATATAACAGGAATCAACAAACAACAGACTTCTATCGAGTTCCGCCGACCGGGCAATCTCCAACCCGCAACGTATTTAGTATTAGCTAAATAAAACTTGTTCGAAAGAAAAACAATGGAAATTGAGCTTTTTAAAAACCAATATTTAGAAAATTACTTTTAAATAAGAAAAATAATATTGATATTCAATAAACTTTATAACATTTTTAGTTTAAAACATTTACTTTACTCTTTTCTATTTAGCTTTTCATATTTACTGTAGCCCGCTTCTAGCAAACTTGTCAAATTACTTACAAAAATACTGTAGAACTCTCTACTGTAAATACAAATAAATAAACTATAATTGTCTCGAAAATGGTAAATCACCAAAATTTGATAAGCCATTTTAAATTATCGGAGCAAATGCTGTTTTTAAACGTTATACGACACTGAATCTAAGATCTAAGTTTTGTTTTATATACAATCAACTTTTTATTTTTTAACAATCATATTATTTCAATAGCTTTAGTCGAATTTTTTTTTTTCTGAAAACATTTTTAATCTTTAAATTGAGTTACCTTCTTCAAAAAATGTTCAGTCCGTAATGTACTAAAACGAAAAAGAAGACTTGTTTAGTTTTTAACAATATTAGATGTTGTACATGATTAGACAAATCAAAAGTATTAAAATTTTAATGCAAAAGCTATCTATATGTATTTTGTAGATTTTAAGCTATGCACTTTTTAGATTACTTTTAGCTAATATTTTTCTAGATATTTATTTAATAATCTGTTCTCTATTCGTTTAAAAATATTCAAAATTTAAAACTATGGTGACTTAAAAAATGCTAATCAAAATAAAAAGAAAGTTACAATAAAAACTTTTACAACACTAAAATCTTTAAACTTGACTATACACAAATGTCTTTTATTGAAGCACTTAATAGTTGTATTTAAGGAGATATCTTGTTACTGTTTAGGTACTTGGGTATAAATTTTCACTCTAAGTTTTAAACTCTTTAGTGTAAAGTAATTATATTTTTTCATTTCCGGTAAAAAAATCAGTACTTTTAATAAATTATAAGTATAAAAATAGCCAGTTGCTGCTGTTGAAATTTATTAAAGTTATAACAACTTAAGTATTTTTTTAATTTAAAGTTTATCTGTGGAAGAAGATTGGAACAGAGCAAAAGACGAGTGGATTTCTTTTACTTCTGCAAGCTTGCCTGAGATTTCCAAACGACGTTCTCAGTCCATTGATAAAATTCGAAGCAAATTTTCTCACTTTAGATTTCGACTTTACTTCTGGTTTCATTTCTGCAGGAGAAACTTGATTAGAACGAATCTTTTTCAGCTTGAAAAATTTCAAGAAGGTCGTTTTCGTTGTGTTTGGTTTTTTCGAACGTTGAGATTTGTAGTGAGCAGTTGTTTTTGCTGAACTTTTACAGTCAAAATCTATATCACTTTGGAAAAGACATTCGATATAATGGTCAAATGATATTTCGATAAATTTATTTGTTTTTTGAATGTTTTTATTGATGCTTTTGTTTTTTACTTGTAAATATTTCTTTATTGGACTTTTAATTGATAAGTTTTCAACCAGAGTCGATTTTTCAAAATTCTCGTCAAAATCTTTAAACGTTTCTGTTTTTTCCTCTACCTTTCTAAAACATACTTTATTTTCGTTTTTAGATTCTGCATAAATATTCACATTTTTACTCAGCTCAATATTGTTATCTACTTTATCGTTAAAGCGCTCAACTAAATTGCAAGCTTCAGTAGCTTCGGTCTGGTTTGATGCAAAATCATCAGGAAATTTTGCCTTGACTTCAACTAAATTAACCACTGAATTGCTGAGATCAGATAATTTTTCAGTTATGATACCATCCCTACTATGTGTCATAAAACTACTAATGTTGTCTCTAAGATTCAATTCTGGACACAACTGTTTTCCTGAACATGACAAGTTTTGTTCAGAATTGTTGTCAGCAGGTTTTTCTACTGCACTGGTATTTTCAGAAGCTTGAAAATTTACAGCTTGGAAAAGGTTTTTAACATATTGATTAGTAGCTTGGACAATTTCATTCGTGCATTCTCTTTTTGCTTTTATTTCTCTTTTTATCAAACTTGTACCTAACTGATGTTTAACCTCTGTTAACTTTTCATTGTTTTCATTAAGCTTAACGTTCGTTTTTGTAATATTGTCTCCTCTTTCAAAACTTTCACTGTTTTCAATCAAACTAGTATAGTATTTAGAATCTAAAACTAGTTTAGTATCCTTATTAACATCTAAGCATTTTTCTGTTAAAGTTTCATCATTATCAATGAAATTTTCAAGTATTTGAGATTTTGTGTCTCCCTTGTCAAAGATAACATCATTTTGACCAACGTTCGCTTTTGTAGTAGATTTTGCAACGAGTTTAATGTCTTTGTACATTTTTAAGTCACTTTTTGCTGCGCTAGAGAACTGTTGTATTTCTGAGTTGAAACTTTCAGCTGTCTTGCAAACTTCAATGGCTTTATTAGTTTCGTTTGACACAAAACTTACATCAGAGTTTTCGTAGAACTCGTCAGAACTAGTTTCTTTATCTTTTTTATTTGATTTGAGTTCAGTAATCAAACTATCCGTATTGGAGATCAAATCAATGCAACTGTTGCTTTTTAAACCTAGCTCTGAACGCAACAGATTTATTGTGCAAATTGAACTACCAACTTCTGAGGTGAGGTAATTACATTCTGAATTTTCACTTTCGATTGTGTCTAACATTTCACCCATAAGACTGTCAACAACTTGAAAGTTCGTTTTATTGATAAAATCTAAATTAGCGCCACCAAGTTCAAAGCTTTCACATTTTCCATTTGAGCTTGTTTTACTTGCTGATTTTTGCAATAATTCCAAATCGTTGCTTTCTTTCAAGTTGTTGTACACTAAGGTTGAAGATGGTTTCATTCTTGATTCAAGACTTTCAAGCTGCTTGTAAGCTTTAGTTAAAATAGGATTTACAACTTCAGAAAATAGTAGACTTTCTGAGTCCTGCGACTTTTTCAATTCTTGCTGAATGCGATCACTATCTGAATTTTCTTTTTCAATAATGGTGTCTAGCATTTCACTCATGAGATTATCAATAACTTGAGTATTTTCCATGTTATATTCTTCTAAACGTGCAGTTTAAAAAGAAAGATAAATTAATTTATACAAAAATAAACCAACAATATTCGACTGACGTAATAATTGAGACTCAATTATATTTTGTTTTTTAAAATAATTTCTGTATAAAAATCTACTTTTATCAGCTTTCGGCAAGCTACAGTAAAAAACTAAGACAAATAAAAAACTAATGAACTTTCAGTTGAAAGACGTTTTTTAATTATTTTGTTAACCTTGGACAAATATTACTACTATTTTATAGTACACACTTAAAAAAAAATTAAGTCGTTTTATTAGTTTTATTGTATTTTAGTTTAAACTTTGTAATTATTGTTAAGCTACTTTTAGAACTCTTATAGAACGAATAATGAGCGAGAATCAATCAAAGGATAATTAATGACAAATAAGATAACCAAATACATATATTTATTTTTAATGACAAAACTTTATTTATAAACGTTCTAAATTTCTTTTAGTAAAATTAGAATTAAATTAAGGTTTACTTATATTATTTAAGACTAAAATTTTTTATTCGATTTGCATTCAAACTATCCCTATCGAAACTACGTTGTTGTTGTTAAACTTTGTAAAAGTGGAATATAGAATTGTTAATTATACTTTAACTTACAATTAAACCAATTAATGCTTAGGACCTAATCAATCGAAACATTTTGGAGCATCAAAATTATATGTTACAAGGTTTAGTTGTTATTATATACCAAACACTTTTTTATCGAAATCGAGGTAAGAAAGTAATACACTAAAAAATACATAAAAAAAAATCAACTTCAGTTGTTTTTTAAAGTAAATACTGTCAGCATTTTTATTTAATTTTCAATTTTTTTAGTCCAATCATTTAATGAAGACGGTGTAAATCAACATCAAATGAGACAGCAAATAGATAAAAGTTTAATTCTTCATTAATTTGTTAAACAGCAGAAAAAAACAGCGTTTTAATTACTAATTTATATAATGAAAATATAACAAAAATCGATCGAAACTATTTTGAATGTGCTCTTTAACTCTGGTTTTAAGGTGCCAAGAGGTTTGACCAATATAAATGTTTTAACAACAGATTTGAAACGTGTAAACCACGCAACTTTCATGCTTGTTAGATATCAGGTCTTTAACTTTAGAACTCAAAACAGAACTTGATGAAAATAATTCTAGGTTTGACAGCACGACATACTGGAGTGATAAAAGTGCAAAGAAGTTAACAGAAAAAATATATCGTGCTGCTAAACCTAGAGGTATTTTGACGTCAAGTTCAACATCTCATAGACAATTGAGCTTGTCTCACGGCATACGAAAGTTCAGGCTTCTCCTCCGCAGACTTTCGCCGATGTTTTTGTTGATTTAAAAAACATACAAATATATTTTACTGATTTTAAATTATATAAAATGATTTTATTACAAAAAGTGATATATGAAGAGAAACATATAATAGTATTAAATTAAAATCTAAGTTATAAAATGTAACTTTCAGTAAGTTATTTAAGTCTAGCTTCAACAAAACCAAAATCATATTTTACTTTTGTAGAAACTTTTTATTCAAAAACTTGTTTTTAAACTACTTAAATGTTGTCTTAAATAACAATAAATCTTAGATTATGAGCCTCCCT
>NW_028140493.1:0-25177 GCF_965202585.1 Thalia democratica | reverse complement strand
ATAGTTATTAATAGATTATTCATTTTGTTTTAAATTTTATTACACAAAGCTTTTTAAAACTATACGAGTCTCATTTTCAAGTGATAAATGTTCAATGAAATTTGAAAATGAAACTCGTATGCACCTGTTCTGCAAATCAGAGCATCTCTTACATTGGAGAAACATTATGGCAAATATTCCGACGAATTACAGACCACTGCAGAACAGATAAAAACAGCGCAATATTTAAACATCTTTTTAATTGCACACCCTGTCAAAACTCTGACATAGTTCAAAACTTTAAAGCTTTGAAACGATGTAAACAAAACGAACTCTACAGCCTGGAATTAATATTGATTGAGGAAAAGCGACCTAATCTAAATACGCAAATAGCATTAAATGGAAAAGTAAAACTATTAACAATTTATCAATAAACATACCTTTGCTTTAGTTTTACTTGCTAAATCTCTAAATTTGTATCTATTTGAATAATTCAGACGTCATAATTAAAAGTTATTTTTTAACCGTTGACTAACCAAATTTTTTTCTAATTTCATTTAACATTTATCACTTGAGAATGAAACTCGTATAGTTTTGAAAAGCTTTGTGTAATAAAATATAAAAAAAAAAATCTTTTTAAATAAACTTTAAAGTTTACAATAAATTATAAAAGAGTATAAATTTTTTGTTAATGTAATGTAATATATTCGTATTTGTTTGATAAGGATTTATATATTAGTCTTAATAAAGTATTTAAAAGAAAGTTAAATTTTTTTAACGTAGTTGCCATTTGCGAATTCAATTAAACTTGTACGTGAGTTTTGTATTTTAAAAAGACTCCTTACAAATAGAGCTTATTTAAATCTAACAGTTCTAAATGCTTTTGCCTTTTCCACATATTTCTCCAAGGCACATAACGGTAAAATCGTGACAAATTATCACTCACACACAACAGCTAAGATAATAGAAAATAAAAATTTACTAAATTATTAGAAAATAAACCAAAAAAAGGTTTTGTTACTTAAAAATAAAAATGAGTAAAGTGTTATCCAATCAGAAGCGATCTTAGAACTGCAGCCAACGCAATTATTTCATATTGTAGCAAAACATGAATTTTATATTGTAAAAAGTCCCCTTTCTGAAAACATTCTAAATTTTAATTTTTTATGATGAACTTTATTTGGATAAACAAATAAAGCTATATAACAAAAATTACGAAATACCAAGTTAAAAATGGAACAACTTTTAGATAAAATAAAACTATGTGAAGAGGAGCTAGAGAGATCAAATCAATTATCTTCTGGTACATCAATTGAAGGAGCTTTAAAACTAGTGAACAAAATAAAATCTGAAAAAAAGTTATTACTTTTTATTAACAAAATATTTATTTATTAAGTTAAGTAGCAATTACAACTTATTCGTTTTTATAAAAATTTTAATGCATTTAAAAACTCTGTTTTAGGTTTTCTATGTTAAAAGAATTTATTTTAATCATAAAGTCTTATAAGTGATGGTTATATATATACATTTATAAGTGATGTCTTATAGTAAACCTTCAGAAAATGTTTATTGTTGCAAAATGGAGAGTAAGTTGTGATGTTTTTCTACCTTTAAAAAAAATATAATTTGGTCCTGGACAAGACATTAAAAAGTATCTGTGGTTTACAACTTGATAAATGCACCAAATCCTAAGACCAAATATTTTGAGCATTGTTTTTGTTTTTTAATAAACTATGATTAATCTTAGTCTATAAGTTTTTCTTTAAACACTTCAATAATTAACTTATCTTATATGTATAGCTGGATGACTTAAGGGTTTATTTTCATACTAGTCCACTAATTATAATTGTGAGAGCTCAGGTTTATCTGTTTAAGTGTTGACCATTAGGTTTTGATATTAAAATGAACCCAGAGAGCTTCAATACCTTCATTGAGACTCTACGCTATTGAGCCACTCTTTTTTTTATTAAATAACTAATTTAAGTCCAAAATATTTTTTTTAAATTAAAATTGGCCTTTTTTATTTGAAAGCTTGAAGTATATGCTATAAGATACTTTGTATAAAACCTTTAACCCCCCAGAAAACATTTATTGTTGCAAGAAAAAGAACTTAAGACCGATGTTTTTTTTTACTATAAAAAAGAAAAAAACAAAAACAAAAAATCATTTAACTTTTAAGATATAGCCAATTTTGTAAAAAGAAAAAACCTGATACACTCTTGTTGAATAATTATGTATTCTTGGCTGATTTTCTTGGAAGATTTTCTTGGCTTTTTTTAAATGTTACTAATTATCTATTTCCTCCATATTTCAAAACAAATTTACTTCAAATTTCTAAAAATATTTTTTTTATTATAAGTAAATTTTATAAAGTAAGTCTTATAAAACAAAAATGACCAAAGTTTAAAAGAAGTCTTTTTTTTTGTTCATTAAAAAAAAATAATTAAAAATATTGTTTCCTCCTAATTATTCAAAATTTATTATAGATTATTGTAAGAAACTTTTACAATAGTTCAGTGGTTCCCAACCTTTCTAATGCCCCACACCCCTAAAATATTTTTATTTGCTCTCCCACCCCTTGCAGTACATGTAATGATTTATTTAAGAACAATTTTATAGAAAACAATAAAAATTTATTTATCAATTTTTTTATAGTGGTCTATATTAACAAGAATTAAATATATGGAAATTAAAAAATACAACATACTGCATAAGTTTTTTTTATCAGGTAAAAAACAGCAAAACTCGCACTCTTTCTGCAACGATAAATGTTTTCTGAAGGTCAAACAAATGAGTTTTAAGCTCATCACTCGTTATTCTACCTGCCCTATCTCTAAATAAGTTAAAAAACAACTAACTTTTAATCAAACAAAATAAATATGAGTCTTTGTTTCAGCACAAAAACAAAACTTTTATTTTTAACTAACAAAAGTAAAAAAAAAACTAATCCTATTTCTTCAATAAAACTCCTATTGACACGTCGTTTGGCAAATACTCACAACGTATTTAACCAAAAATTAAGTTTTTATTTATGTTAGATTTTATTTAAAAGATTTAGAATTCAACAAAAGATCCACTTTAAATTTAATGACCATTTTTTCTTATTTATTATTAAATTATGAATAAATATTATTCTTTATTACTAAATTAGTATTAAATTTGAAAGCTTAGGTTAAAATTATTCAACTATACTATGGCGTAATTATCAATTTTTTTTTAAATGATTTGAATTTATTGTTAGCTTTAAAAATCAATAGTTATGTTTAGTAAACAAAGTTTTAGCTTACAGTCACTCAAGTTAAAGAAAAATTTCCTTATCTATCAAACAAAATTTAAAAGCCATCTTGCACCCCCTTGAATGCTGTCTTGCACCACCAAGGGGTGCGAGCACCCCTGCTTGGGAAACCCTGCAATAGTTCCTTAAAAAAAGAAGGAGGAACAATTTTTAGTGAAATAGTTTATTTTAGTTTATTTAGCTTGCACCTCCCATAAAGAACCTATTTCACTAAGTTTGATCACTGGTTTCTCAAAAACTACTTCAAATTTTAACAGGCAATAAAAATAACTCGTAGTTTAAGGGCATAGGGGGAAACACTTTTTTTGAAAATTTATCTTATTTTATATAGTTTTTAACTAAGCTACAAGATGCTTTTTAAAGATTTTAAAAATTAATAATAATTTTTGAGATATAGCCAGTCAAAGTTGGAGTCAACAATGAGTTCTTTATAGGAAGCGCTAACTAAAACGGCAAAAATAGATTATTTCACTAAAAATCTATCTTCTCTACATTTTTTTAGATTACTATCTCAAATTTTCGGGAAGTGTTCCTTAAAATATTTAGAAAATTCTGTCGGAAGGGAATTAAAATAATCAAAAAATAAAAAGTTTTATATAAAAAATAAAGAAAAAAATAGTTTTTTTGTTATAAAATTCTTATTTTTTTATTATTTTAAATTTCTTTTTATTAATTTAATTTTGAAATTTTACATTTCATGTGTGAAACAACTGTATAGATTATAGTTTTTATATAATTAGATAAATATTTAGCTCCAATTTAATTTGTCAAGCACTATTGACCAGAACTTTTTATAAAACCTTTAATATATTTGTATATCTATTTATGTATATTGTATATTAATAATTATATTAAACTAAAAAGTTTTCCTGATCCTTGTGCATTTAAGATTTGCATAGTACATATAATTAAATACTAATAAAAAAAAAAATTAAAACATTGATTATGCTTTTATTTCATTTCATTTAAAAAAGCTAGTTTGGGGTTATAAAAATTAACTCCTGTGTACTAATTATTTAGCAATTTTTGCATTTTAAGTGATTGTTTTGGTAGTAAAACACAACAGTAACAGATAAAATAGTACGGTGCTCAAAGTACATAGACTTAAGTTTCCATAAATAATATTGGAAGTAACAGATTTAATAAAAAGTGTTTACGATTTTATTAAATTTGTAACTGTACTTTCTAATAATTTTGTTAATAAACATATTTTTGTTTACCTAAATTTTATTATAAATTTTTATACACTTTTTACATTTTTGTTTTAATCAATGGGTATGTAAATGTTAATTGCACTGTTCATTATTATTTTTAAACAGGTAAACTGTAATATGTTTGTTTAAATTATTTGATTTGGTAAACTATTTGTAAAATCATAACTTATTTTCTGTTTCCATTAATTTTTATTTATTTAAATTTAATACAGAATAAATTGTTTTAAAACTTATTTTTTTGTAATACTACTTTTAGGTCTGTTTTTAAAATTTCAGAATAAAAAAATTGCAAAGCAAACAAATTTCAAGGTTTCAAGAAGTTATTTACTTTTTAAGAACTTTGTGTTTAAGTTTTGCCACACACTTTGAATACTCAGGCTAGTTTGAAGTTTTGTGAAACTTAGGCTGAATAAAGCTTGTTTGTTTACAAAACTCAGGCTAGTTTGAATATTAATTTCTAAATTTCTGTATATTTTTATTACTTATTTTTTTGTAAAAGTTGTGTTTTTATTAAATCCTTTTGTTATTATATTGAAATTTTAAAGTATTTAAGTTCGATTAACAGCAATTTTAAAAGTTTTTTGCAAACATAAAATTTACTTTTTTCAATTTTCATATAAATTAAAGCAAACTTAAACTAACATAATATGACTTAATTTTTGATCATTTAAGCTTGCTTTTTTTTGCCTAAAAGAGTGCTATTTGTAATTGTTGTAGCTTGTTGACAATATAGCTTGTTTGTGTACAACTTTACAAAATAAAATATTCATTATTATACAGTTAAATATGATATTACTTTAGATTACTTCTTAATAAATACTTAGTTGATTTATTAGATTTATTTAAATACTTAGATATCTTCAAAAACTTCTTGATGGAAAAAAGTCTTTTAGTGTTGCCCATGTTGCTAGTTCTAATTTGAAAAGTCTATCAGCTATTCTAAATGGAGTTGATTTTATTGGCTCAGAAAATGTTGAAAGAATTTTAGCTCCATATTCTTGTGATTGTGAACCTAACAGGTAAGTCTTTATATTAATTTATATTTACTTAGATTTTTACAGTTTGAGTTAACTTATATTCATAAAAGTATAGTTTACAAAATGAAAAAACCTACTTAGTTGAGAAAAGTTTGGCTTGTTGCAATACTTTATTCTATAACAGACTTTTATTTATGAAAAATTTGGCTTTTATGTTGTTGTTTATATTGTATCTCTGTTTTTATAATTGTCTGTTAGAAATTCATGTTTTTCTTCTGATATTGAATATAAGATAAATAATATTCTTTGAATACTTAAGTATTACATACAAGTTGTAAAATAACAATACCAATTTAAAAATGTTTTAAATTTTAGCCTATAAATGCTCTTAAAAAAAAAGTTATATATATTTTTAAAGTTTGAGTGTTTTAAACAATAAATTATATTAGTGCTATTGATGTTGATATTTATATTTTTTTAATTAATAAAAACTTATCAAATGTATTTTAATATAAAATATATTTGTTTTTATAAGTTTTATACAGATAATTACAGGGTTGCCACAAAACCTGTAATTTGAAAGTTTGGCTAAAAAAGAAGACATAAAAAACCTGGAATTTTAAAAAGCTTTTACAGGGTAGTTGTCTAAATTGCACAAGTGTACAAAATTGCACAAGAGGACAAAAGTGCACAATGATACTTTTGCACAAGAAGATTAAATTTGCACAAAGATAATATTGCACAAAGATACTTTGCACATGTTAAATTTTATTTTTTTAAATTTTTATTAATTTTTTTTAGGTTTTTTTTTTTGCTATCACTGTTACCCCTAACCCTTACCTTTGGTCAGTTTTTTATATTTTTTTTAATTTATTTTGTTTTAGTAAATTAATTATTATTTTTTTTTCTTATTTTTACCTTTTTTTATATTTTTTTACTTTCATGCAAAAATGTAACTTGTGCGAAATTGACCGTTGGTGCAAAATTGTCTTCGTGCAACTTTGTTCCCTTATGCAATTTTGTACCCCTGTGCAAATTTAGCTTTGTGCAATATAGACCCATTCCCATTTTTACATACTAAAAGTAGTTAAATTTTTATTTGACAAGAAAAATCTATCATATATTTAAAAAAATTTTTCATCATTAAATTTTTTTTATTAAAAAACACATTTAAAGTATGTTTACAGTATTCTTTTAATGTTGTTATACTGCTTAACACAGTTTTTTACCTTAAACTTAACTTTAAAATAAAAACAGACCTAAACACGTGTACTTTAAAAAAACTGGAAGAAATTAAGACAGCCTGAAAGAAATTTCTCAAAAATCAGTGGCAACCCTGCAATAAAAAATAACTTAATCTTATTGATTTTAATTAGTTTTAAATTTTTTTCTACAATTTTACAGTCATAAACACAAAAAATATTTGACTATATATTTAATTATATGAAATAATAATATTTTTCAGCCAGTCAATTCATGTAGATATTGTAGCAAATTCAGGCTACACATGGGTAAAAGTAATTGCTAGAAAACCAGCTGCCTTACTTTCATGTGCTGCTGGTAAAGGAGAGTATGGCAGCAGAAGCATAATTGATGTTGCTGAGGACTTTTTAAATGCTTCCAAACTGAATAAGAAAGACTATACAATGCCCTTTGTAGTATTTTATTTTGATGCAGGCGTTGCCGATGTCCTAGCTAAGTATCTAATTTCAATTGGTATAGTAGTATGTAGTAGTGACCCTGTTGCTCACCTCAATTGGGCTGACTTGTCTCTACAGCCTTCAGATTATCAAGATGAACATGCAGCAGACTTCTTAGACATATATGATTTAGAAAGTACATTAAGGATGGACAACATTAAACTTAGTGACAGCCTAACTTTGAAGAACAATTTAGAACAAGCCTTTTACTTGTCATGCTGCTGTGCCAGTTTAAATGAAATATCTAATCAAGTTAAAGTATTGAGATATGATTCCAAGTTATCTGATACAATACAAGAACCAGCAATACATAATTTTTCATTAATTAAAGAAGCAAATTTAGATGTGTCTACTCTTTTATCTTTGGTTTCTAATTTAACAAATGGCTGTGGAACATTTAAGTACAGTTCAAAAGTATTAAATGATCATGCAATACAAGAAAAAGAGAATCCCGTTTTGCCTGTTCTAAAACAATTTTTGAAAGAAAAGAAGTTAATAGCCTGTGAAACTGCAATATCCTCTTTTAATGAAATAGTGAAAATTATTGCTGGACGAGAAGAGAAAAAAAGAGCAGATGATCTATTAAAAAGAATAACAATTGTTAAAGATTCGCCTTCAGAAAGGTGTCTTGCTTTACAAACTAGCAGCCAAATTCGAAAACGAGCAATTGTGAGTTGTGTAATGTTGATAACCTGTAGCTTTTGTGTTGAAAATAGGCACTTGTGGTATACAATGTATTTAATCAAAGTTTAACATACAATTTTTGTGTAATGATATTTAAAAAAGTAAAATAAAAAGATTCTTAAAACTTTATGACATAATCATTAAAAAGTTGAATTAAATTTTTTGAGATACAAAAGAATGCGCGTTTCATACAGGGTTGCCAAAAACCTGGAATCCTAAAAAAACCTTAATTTTGATAATTTAGGTAAAAAAAAACTTGAAAAACTTTGAATTTGAGAAATTTAAATAAAAACCTGGAATTTTAAAACTAAAATCACTTAAAAACCTAGAAAAATCTGTAATTTTATAATATTTTTACATGTCAAGTAACAAAATTTCAATTAGATAAGAAAAATTAACCAAAAATCTAAACAAAATTGTATCATTTACATATTTTTATGTTAAAATACACGTTTAAAGTAATTTTACAGTATCTTTTTTTTGATTTTTTACTACTTAAAACCGTTTTTTTTTAACTAAGTCTAATTTTGTACTAATAAAAATGAACCGGAAGACTTACTTTTTAAAAACCTAGAAGAAATTTACAAAGACCTTTGGCATATATTTATATATATATTTTGGCATGTATTTACTTTTTTATACATGAATTTTCTATGTTGTTTATGTAAGTGTCATACAATATATAACTAACCGCAAAGTTAAACAAAACCCAGTTTGTTGAATTTAGTTTTTTTTTTTGTAATATAAGTTCTTATTAAAAAAATAAAAAGTGTGTTGATTTTAGACAATATTTGGAACTGGCGATGAAAGGCAAGCGGTGACAGTCACTTCTAACAGTGGGTTTGTACGAGCAGCAAGGCAGTCTGGTGTTGACATTACTGCTTTCGAACACCAAGCAAGAGCACTAACTGAAAAAAAAGAAATTGACTAAAGATGATGTTTTTATCAAGAAAAAACTGAATTAGGCTAATATACAAACATTATAAAAACATTAAATTTTAAACATATAGCTGTTGAAAAATATTTTTAGGGATATCAAATAGATAATTTTGTATAAAGTGAATAAAATTGATGTAAATTTTTATTATTATACTTTTGTGTAACTTGTGTATTTTATTTGAAGTTTTCATATTGCCAAAAATACTTTTTGATTTTGACCAATGTAAAACTTTTTATATAAAAAAAATAGTTTATTGAATACTTCTATAACCTTAATAGAGCATCAAAGCTTAATTTATCATTTTACAAGTGTAAACTTTTTAAATTCCAAAATGGATTTAACATATTGTTTTTGTTTGAAATGAAATATAAAAGTTGTATTTCGGTCTAATTAGAAATTAAATTAAAAAGAAACTAAATTAAAGAATGTAAAAAAATAAAATGATTGCAAGTTCAAAAACTATCATAAAAGGAAGATATTTTTAGGATACAAATATATGTTTAGTTTTATATTATTGTTAAAAAACAATTTTTATAAACCGGCTTAAAGTATTTTTTGAAATTACTAACAATTTAATTGGTGTTAATGAAACTATTTATCAAAGATGTTTTTTACACATTTGTGTCTTAATTTATTTAAAAGTTCTTGAATGTTGTGTTACAAGACTTAAATCTTACTTTTAGTGTATTTACTAATGTTTTGCCATGATATCTGATGGGTAACGAAACAAGTTCACTTTCCAAATCCAAAGAAATAAAAAGTGCGAAAACAAATACAGAAGTTTCTCAACCAGCTCAAATTGTTGTTGTCAAAGAGAAACCACTGAACTTCAGTAAAACAGTAATATTTTTTATATATTGTATTTTTTATTGCATCATTGAAATATGGTAGAATATATACTGTTCCAAGAAGATATTAAATTTCCTATGTATTTATAAAGAATACATAATATTTTTGTAGTTGTTCAAAGGACCCTAAATCTAGAATTTAAAGTATGTGATCACTGACTATTAAGAAATTTCTGACCATAAAAACTTTTTTATTAAAAACCTTATAAACAAGTTTTAAAGTTTGTTATAGGGTGGTTCAACTCTTATAATCTACTATCAATTATATATTAAAATGTTATTTTTGTTAGTATGTAATTTTTTTACTTTAGATACATGTGTTACATTTCATAAAAACTTTTCAAACTAAACTGTTATTATTTAGCATTCTTACTTATAGTTTTCAAGATGTATCAAAATCAATAAATATATTTTTTAACTAATAATTTACATGTTATATAAACTAACACTGTTTATTTTATCTCCAAAACTCTTTGTTTCAAAGTACATACGCCCACGTTTAATATTGTTGTTTTAAAACTAAATCTTAATATGCATTAAACAAAAACATCGGCGAAAGTCAGCAGAGCAGAAGCCTGGACTTTCGTATGCCGTGAGACAGGCTCAAGTTTAACATAAGTGTTGATCATACCAATTCGATCATTCGGTAAGATCGTATTGGTATGATCAACCCTTATGTAAATAAACGTTAAAAACCAATAAACGTAGATCAGAGTTTCCAAGCTGGGCCAAGTTTCCCCCTTGAGAGCCATTACAGAAATTTAGGAGGCCATGAGCAGCAAAGAGGCCGCAGGGGGCCATAAGGTCATAGTTTGAAACTTACACTAATTATGCTGAAGTTAATGATTAAGAGAAAAAAAATAAAAAGGTCCTAGGCGGTTTTAATGGTAGTTAGAGGAACATAATTCGAAAATAGAATTAAAGAACATAAAGTTGAAACACATCTTTTTGAATGGGGCCATAGCCTTTTTAATTTCTTTAAAGCCGAACTTTTTGAAAAAAAAGTTTGAGAAACCCTGACGTAGATGGTCGTAGTAGTATTTGATAAAGTTTTTTTGTGGAAGACTAATTTACAAGCGTGTATACTTTGATAAAATTCTATCTCTTATTTGAATTTTAAACTCAATTTTTTAATAACCCTACTTAGAAGAAGTTTAAAAAATACTTGCATTCCTTTTTTAGATAATGCTCCTTTACTACTAATTATGCATTTACTTTTTTGCCTCCTTGCTTGATATATCCCCCTGATAGCTGATTTCCCTTAAGTAGATGTTTTTGCCCACTTTAGGAACTCTGACTAAGAAACTTGGCACTTTTACTTAAAGGCGAAACAAAGACAAAACTAAATTTATATGACAGATAATTATTATTACTTAAACTTTCTTCATAGATAGTTGAATGTTTAATAGTACTACTCTTGATGTTTTTCAAATAAAATGTTTTATAATGAATTATTTTATTACACTTTTAACATTTTATAGAGTACACGCACTTGATTTTATTTACAACTTAATGTTAAGATATTTATAATTCTTCAATACTTTCTAATTACTTGACAATTGTTTTATTTTTGTTCTTTTTTACTAAGCTAGTTTTATTTCATAAAAAAATTAAAAAGAAAGTAGTTTATAATATTCTACTCAAATATAAATCAAAGTTTCTAGTTTTGTTTTTACTACTATTTCAAACAATTAATTTAAATACATTTTATAAGATCAATCAATAAACTCTGTCTGCAGTTTTTCAGGCTAATTGTTGCTGTAAGTTTAGGGAACTTTTGTGTAATTTATTAAATAAGTATATCTGTTTTGTAGAACTTCAAAAAACTTGAAAACTAAACAAGAAGTTTTGTAAACAGGAACAACAAGAAACAGTTTCAAGATTAGAAAATTGTGTAAAGTTTGAGCCGTTGGTGCCAAACTTATCTTCACGAGCCGACAGCAGACCGCACTCCACAGAGCTCGTTCACAAGTTTTCGCACGAGGCTGCTTTCAAATTGTCTTCGAATTTGAAGAGACACATACAAAGTTGTTCCAAGTCTGTTAAGCAACAACAGTCTTCTATTTGCAATCAAATTAAGGTTACAAAAAAAATAAATGTTAAAGCTAATAAATTAGTTTTTTTATTAAGTTATAATGTAGTCTTAAATTTATAGCTCACGAGTAAAAAAGACATTTAAATGTAAAACATGAACTAGTATACTTCGTACAGTTAGATTGATAAGGTTTTTTTTCTTTATTACAGGAAGTCGACAAGGTTGGTTTGTTTGTGGCACAAAAACTAGTCGACCGCCAGCGCAAATTTTCACAAGTGGCGATTAGTTCCAAACAAGTAGACGATATTTCTTTAAGCTTGGAGCGTATTGAGACATCGTTGCACAAAGCTTTCCAACTTGCTAATCAGCTTAACATGATATTGCCTGAAAAAGACAGGTATTTTTGTACTATCAAAACTTCAACTTTTGAGTGCAAATCAATTTGATGCTGAACAAGCATATATTTAACAATGACTTTTTCAAACCTTATCTTTTTGAAAACCAAAAATAAAACACAGAATAAAAGAAGATGAGCTACAATAACTTTTTCAATAAACTTGTGTCTCACGCCTACCACTCGAGCAAAGCGAACAAGTTTTGTTCAAAAGTGTACAATGACAAAACTGACTTCTACAAGTACTATGCTCTAAGAGTTTTGTTCATGAGCCAACGGTCGTCTTTTAGTACGGACGCTTCTGAAGAAAAATCTAAAGGTTGTTTTAGTTGAAGATAATTAAAATAAGTTTATATAAAGTTTAGTATTTCTAAAGATTGATTTTGTAAATTTAGTCAGTTATAAATGCGATTTAAATGCTTAGCTATGATATTTAACATAAAACATTACAGTTTATTTTTGTAATAAATTTTTGGTATTTCTATGTCTTCTAGAAATGCACGACAACTCAAACTCTAAAAAAATTTTTAAAGACCATATCTCTAAAAGTAATTAATATTTGAAAAAAATGGTTTGCATCTTTATTTATTATTTGCAGATTTTTTTTGCAAAATATTAAGTATTTTTTGAGATATGGCTATATAAGTAATGAAATATACTATTTTTTACTAGATTTTAAATTTATTTTGATGTTATTCTTTTGTTGATTTTTATTTTAATCATGATTTTATTAATTAGACCTACAACCCCTTTTTTCGTTTAGAAAATTTTATATTTACTTTATGAGATGTAGTCTTTAAAATATATATAAAAGAGTTTGAATTGTCAGAATTTGAATTCCAATGTAACCTTCTGTTAAAAAGGTTAATAAGTTTATTTGTAAATTAAATATTTGAAACTGTTTTAGTTTTTGTATTTTTAATGTTTTTTGTAAGTTTATGTGTGATTCAGTACAACAAAACTTAAATGTATTTTATTTTTATCTTTTTCAATGTCTTCAAATCAAAACTTTCTAACTTTATATAAAATTAGTGCAAAAAAAATTGCTAAGGTTTTAAAAATAACTAGAGTTTCTACTAAAACACAATCTTTCTTTATTGATATGTTTTTAAGTCAATTCCACAAATTAAGTTTTAGACAAAAATTCTTACTCACGAGTCGAAACGGAAAAAGTTGTCTTTGATGCGAACAAAAAAGCAATGTCGAGTGCAGATAAAATCTCAGAAGAAGTATCTAAAAAAACAATTGTTTCAACTATGAAAGATTATATATTAAAACGAAGAGATTACACTAAAAAGTTCACGGAAAACAACACTATCACTCCAATGCAGGTGTTTTCCCATATACTGTTTTAAAACTGTGTATGTTAAAGTTAAATTTGTTAAAAACTAACTGTCGAAAAGTTAGTCTAATATAAAAATACAACAGGCTATGAGTGAATATTTACTTGCTCCATCGCATCTTGAAGGTCTGCGAATTATTAAAGTTAGAAGCCCGGTATCATTAGGTAAAAAGCTGTCTGTCTACTTAGAAAAAGATGTGGAACAAAAAGCGATAAAAGTCAGTTTAAAAGCAATAATTATCATAAACAAAATAAATAAAGTAATTATTTTATTCTTCAAAATATTAATGAAATAAGTGGTCAACAAAACATGAGATAACATATGATAAATTTAACAACTTGAAGTTTTAAATTTTATAGAAATTTGTTTATGAATATTTTGATATGTTGAAAAGTTTTGAAACGCAAATAAAAACACTTATGCTTATTCTTATGAATACTGTTTTGTTTATGTTTTAATACTAGTACAATTTATTAGCTAATAACACATCATTTTACTTAAGGAAGTCAACTACTTTTTAATTTATAAACATTTTATTTATAAAATTCTATTGCTACTCATAGTCTTGTATTAGATATAGATAGTACTTTTATAAATGCTTGTACAAAATTTTGTTTCAATTAAAAACTTGCTAGGTACATGGAAGCTTGCAGGAGCTCAATAACAAGAAAAAAGCCCTCAAACAAGCAAAAAGCTCTAAGAAGCCTTTTCAAAGGCTTACCGACTTGTTTCACGGAAAAGAAAAAGAAGAAAAGTTTTCTGTTTTAAGTTCAAGTTCCGGGAGAGTTGTTGCGTATGCTGCCGCAATGTTTGTTTTGCGCTATATTTTTTAACACTTAATTAAGAAGACTTTTGTTTAACCTATGTATTTTATAAAGGATATTTTTTTGTTTGCAGAGAATCACCATTAATGTCATATTATGTACCTTTTTGTAAAGCGAAATTTGATGTAAGAATTAAGTTATTTATATGTATGGTTGTCTTTTAGTTTAAATTTAAGTTATCTATATTTTATATAGTTTTACGATGACTCATAGTAATTTATAGATAAAAAAAGGTATAATTTCGTATAGTTTAATTTTGGGTACTATAAACTCTAAAGCGCTTGCAGTTTATTATAATTTAATTTTTTTGCTAAAGTGAGTTAAGTTGACTTAACTTAAATAAAAACATCATGTCGTTTTAAAAGCACTTATGTAAAATGAATAAATATTTCAAAATACAGTAGCTGTTTTTCCATTAGGAGATAAAGCTTTTGTAAACTCAACATGTTTTATAGTTAAAAACCCATTAATATCTAGTGTTTGTCTAAATTTTTCAAAGTCCTAAGAATACTATTACTTATATTTACTTTAACAGTTTAAGAATCTTCTTTTTCACTTTTTATAGTAATTTCTTTAAATGTTTTATTCTAAAATTGTTATTGTTTAAGTTTTAAATTTCCACTAATCCATTTTTATGTTGAACCTTACACTTTTAGCGGAATTTATTCTGACTCATTGAAAAACTTACAGGAACGGGATAGTGTGCATGGGAAAATTCATTTGTTTTGTGAACACCGGTTCTTCAAGCATGTTCGCTGAGAGCCTTCACTCGCTCGCCGATACTGCCAACCAGCTGCTTCTGTTTTGGGGAGTCAACGAATCTCTCAAGGTTTGTTATACTGCTGTAGTATAGGCTTACAAAGAATTTATTTTGATTTTCGTTAGATTTTTATATTTAAGCAGTATTTTTCGATTACAAAGCAGAAAATTCATAAAAAATAATTAATTCATAAATAAACAAACTTATTCAATAATTTTAGATATATGTTGCTATTCTCATAACTATAGTCTTTAATTCAAGTTTTTTTATTTTGTACTCCATTATTTTTGTGAAATAACTTTTTTTTTGTATACAGAATTTATACATATTAAAATGTAAGTATTCTAAATTTTTTTACTAGAAAAAGTCTAAACTTTTAAAATATATATTAGCTAATGATTGAAATATATTTTTATACTATTTCATAATTTGAGTATTTAAAAATGTTACTGATTCACCAAAAACAGAGGCAATTACACATTTGAATATTTAGTACTAACGTTATTTACGAATAACTTTCAAACTGTAAATAAATTACAAGCTCTTTACAACTTGCCAACAGAAGCCTGACCCGGAGCACCCGTACGGCAGGCGAAACATGCGCCACATAATGTCGCTGATATCCGGCGTGGGCATATTTTGCTTGGGAAGCGGCGTGTCCGTGTACCACGGCATTCACATGCTGATCAGCGGCGACGTTGCCGTTCACGATGTGGCCACCTCCACCGTGAGTTTTTAGAATTTTTTAATTTTTAGTTTTTCTATAAGCTGATATTTTATAAGCTAAGATTTTAATTTGATATTAACAATGATTGTGTTACTGTTTTCATAAGAATCACCAGGTGAAACAGATTTACTAGTGAACTAATGACCATTTTTGATGTAGAATTAAACAAGTTATTTTATGTATATTGAACAAGACAAAAGATTCTACTGGTCAGGCTTGCCATAAAACTCGAAAAATCTGGGGTTTAAAAGTTTAAAAAAGTCTCATAAAACCTTTAAACTTGAAACAAAAATAATTAAAAGACCTGAAATTTTATGCAGTTTTTTCATATAAAACAATAAAAGATAGAAAAAACCTACATATTCAATAATTTTGTTTTGTACTACTCAGAGTTTTATTTATTACAAATTACTCTATAGTAGTGACAATAATAGTAGTGATCTACCAAATCCAAAAGTTTCTGACCAGGTCGGATCTTAATTTGAAGAAATTATTCGGATCCGGCCGGGTCCAAACCTTATTTTGAATCTGGTCAGATCCGAATTCAAATCCAAAAAGGCATTATACAGCCGGATCCGAATACTAGGATTCGGTAGATCACTAATTTAAAGTAGCTTTAGAGTAGTTTTAGATATTACATATTATTTAAGACAATTTTTTTTTATCTTTTATTTAATTTTATACTAAAATTGGACTAAAAAAATCTGCAACCCTGGGATAGCACAAGCAAAACTAAATATTATATGCAAATGATTATATTTTGCATAGATATGCTTTTTTTACAGCGGTTTCGTTTTTAAGCCTATTTAATTTGATAGCTAAGTTTTTTATGTACACGTTTAAGGTTATTTAGGTAAGTTTGTATTTATACTGAAAGGATATACCAACAATTCCCAACCGAGATCATTTCCCACCGCACAATTCCCACTCAAAAATTATATTTACTTTGTTTATTAATTTTTATATTGGTTTACTTTTTTTATTTTGTTTTTAATTTATTTTTAACTACCTCTGTCACCCCAATCCTTGGTCGTTAAGCGGTTCTCGGATTTGGTCGGGTTGGAATTGTGCGCTGGTGAGAAATGATCGCGGGTTGGAGTGAGCGGTTCCCACTGAAAGGCATACTGAAGTATAAAATAAAGTTTTAGCAGTAGTCTGCAAAACAAATATCGAATCAACGTTTTATTGTAAAAAATTATTTGAGTTTTACTGCTACAAAGTAAAAAATAAAAAAAATTTAGCAGTATTTTAATAAAATTTTCAATTGTGTACTAATCTTAAAGATAAAATATATGGAGTATAACAGTACATACAGTTTTAGCCATAATGAATTAACAAAAAATATCAAAAATGCTTACTTAGTTTATGTATTAGTACTATTATTGTGTTTTTATTTTTCTCAAAACTTTTGTATTATAAAAGTATTAATGTATGTAGTTACAAAAAACAGTTTACAAAGTACTCTTCTGTATTCCACTAACATATTGTCACATCACCGTCATAATTTTTTTTATAAATGGTTTATGCCAGTGGTTATCAAAATGTGAACCTGTGCACACATTGCAACACACCTGTGCTTAGAAATTATTTTACTGTGTACATAAAATTTCGTAAGTAAAAAAGTTTTTTTAATTGACGTTTGTTTTGTGTTTTTATACTAAAAACAAATATTTAAAACACAATTTATTAGTTCTTAAGGTATTGTTTATATATTAAGAAACTCAAAACATAAAAAATAGCTGTTTTTTAATAGTACGATGTATTTTTTCTAGTCTATTCTTAGTGTACTAAGATTTTAAATAGTTTGAAGACCACTGGTTTATGATATTGAATTTTTAAACCTAAAAAATCCTTGTACATTTAAATACTATCAAATGTATTTGTACATCTATCAAATGTAGCAATATTTCGTTTGAAAATAATTGATAGTCAACAGTTTTACTAAACTACTGCATGATGCTATAAAACATACACTTTTTCGTGAGTAATGATGGTTTTAAATTTAAGAAATTAAAACTTGTGTTTTAGTTTTTTTGATATTTTATTCTTTGTTAAGGAAATAATGAAAGAAAGTCAAAACTAATCAGTATTGTAGAATATTATTCCTTTTAATAAATTTATGGTGTATATTTAATATGGTAAATGTGAATTTTATAACTAGTAGGCTTTGCCAATTTATAGTGTCATACAACTTATAGTAAATAGATCTCTTTGTATTTATATCTAAAAACTGTTAAAGCTAAGAAATCAAAACTAACACTAAATGATATTTTAAATAAAGTCGTGGTTATGTAATTTTTTGAGATGAAGTTAGTTTAAATAATGTATTTAATTGTTGTACAGTCTTTTGCAATACTTGGAGGGTCGTTCATACTGGAATCTACATCTCTGTATTTTGCATTGAATGTGACACGCAAAAATGCGTTAAAGCATAACCTTCCATTGTTAAAGTACAGTGAGTTTACATATTATGATAGTTTTAAAAAAACTATTTCTGCTATTAGTATTGAATCATAAAATATTTTGTACAGGAAAATCTGCTCTTAAAGTATATATTTACTTATGTTTTATATGCAATAATTAACTACTAACAAAGCTTGTGATTTTAATGAAGTTTTAGGTAAGGTTAAAACTCAATATTATTGCAGTAAAAACAGCGGGAGATCCTTCCACCAACGTTGTTTTACTCGAAGATGCGGCTTCTTGTTGCGGCCTCGGAATCGCTGCTTCAGCTATCTGGCTTTCATATTTTACTGGTGTGTTTTAAGAAAAAAAATTAAATTGAGCTTAATTTATTTTTGTATATGTTTATTCTTTCAAGACTTTATTATGCAATATAAGTTTCGGTCAAAGACCTCGTCATTGCTTAAATAAAAAATCTAATAAGGTATGTACCAATCAAAGAAAATAGAATTTAAACAATTAAATTAAAGTTTTACTTACAAATAAACTGAATTAAAATCTTTGACCAAACCTAGTCTCATAATAAAGTCGTAGAAATATCTCCTCTAGTAATTGAGATCTCTTTATTTGTTTTCTAAAAATCAAAACGTATAATATATTTTTGTTTCTAAAATTTTATAATAATTTCTCAGACAGTGGAATTTTCGACGCAATGGGTTCTATTGCAATTGGTGGTTTGTTGGGAGCTTTAGCGACTTTTATTGTTGCCACCAATATAAACTTCTTGGTTGGCAGGTCAATACCCCAAGGTAGACTCGATTTGCTGCAACAACAGTTGGAAGACGACGTTGTAGTTAGGTTGTTTTATGTTAACATTAGTTTCGACACTTTACAATAAAGATTTTTTCTAAATTGCTTTTGAGAGATGATCTTTGCAATACAAATTAAATAGTTTAAATAACCTCGTTTACATTGTGACGTAATTATTAGTTGCAATGAATATATTTTTCATTAGTTAACAATAAATTTGAATCAGTTATCTTTCCCATTAACGTGAGTTGTTTGTTTATATTATAATTTGTTGTTTTGTTGTTTAATTTAGCTTACTTTACTTATTTTAGACTTAATAATCATAAATATCATATAGTTTTATAACAGTCGGATTTAATATTAAGTATTTTACCTATTAATAACTATTATCTGTAGAAAATATCTTATTTTAATGAAAACATGTACACACATATTCTATGCTTCTATTCTCTCATTACAGTACAGTAACCTCTCGGATCTTTACGCACTCTCGTTTAGTTACGCATTTCAGAATTCTATAAAATTCAAAAAATAAAAAATTTAATTTTTTTTAATATTGCACAAATTAGGTTTAATGTATATTTTTAAATTAAAATATGTTTTTGAATGCTAACACACCTCTCTATATCTTTAGACTTTGTAAATTTATGTTCCTTCACTAGTTGATAAACATTTAGTTATACCTCAGTATACCAGAAATTTTGTTAACAAAAAGAGATTAAATCAAAATTCTGAAATAAACATGACTGTGTTTAATAATGAAAGTATAATGAAATATTGAGAGTTTAAAACACAAAGAAATAACTAGCAGTCTTGCCCTATATATTAATAAACACCATTTTATAAGTGTAAAGAAATGCTTAATTATAAATTGAATTTGCTAAGTAGAATAGAATATAAATGTCACATATAAATAAAGATAAAGATAATTTCTACTTAATATTAAAATAGTAAAATTATTTCTACTCGTATTATTATTATTTTATAGAAGTTCAAATCCTTTTTTTTAATATATGTATAGTTTTATCTGTTGTTTTCATATTTATGAATGAAGTAAACAAATAGTTAAAAGTGGGAAAGTGCCCAGTCTACTTTTAACTAGAAGCAATATTAAAAAACAGCCATTATAGTGAGTATATTTGGTACCTCTCGTTTCTTTACGATCTCTCATATCTTTACGCACTTTTTCTGTGGACACAATGTGCGTAAATAAGCGAGAGGTTACTGTAATTATTTTTTTACAGAACCCAGTTGAAGTGTGTTGATCGTTGACACACAGAAACATATGTTGATAGTTGGTATAAGTATTTTTTACTAGAATTTTTAATATTTAATTACTTCATTAACAACCAATAAAGATTTTTTTTTTAAGTTTTGCGATTTTAATGTTCATTTAATTAGTTAAATGTGTTTTAAGGGCATAAAGAGGGTAAATCACTCTTTTCACAAGTTTGTCTTGTCTTATTGAGTTTTAACTAAGCTACAGTTACATTTTATAAATTTAAAATACTCAAACTAATTTTGAGATATAGTCGGAAACTAAGTAGGAAACTACGATAGGTTCCTTATAGGAGGCGCAAACTAAAGCGGTGAATAACTAGAAATCACTAAAAATATATCTCCTCCTACGTTTTTAAAGATAATTACCTCAAACTTTCAGGAAATGTTCCTTGCAATATTAAGAAAATTCTGTTATAACAAAATTCAAAAAAAATGTGACAAAACAACAAAAAAACATTTTTTTGTTTTTTTTTTATAAAGTTACATTTTTGAACTTTGTACTGACAGAATTTTTTAAATATTGTAAAAATCATTAACAAAAATTTTGAGATAGTTATCTCAAAAACGTAAGAGGAGATAGATTTTTAGTGATTTCTAGTTATTAGCCGTTTTAGTTTGCGCCTCCTATAAGGAACCTATCGTAGTCTCCGACTTTGATCGGCTATATCTTTAAAGTTATTTTGAATTTTATAAATCTGTAAAAAGCAACTTGAAGCTTAGTTAAAACTCAATAAAATAAAATTGTTAAAAAAGTGATTTACCATCCCCCTATGCCCTAAATCTACTATAGAAGTCTATTACGGACATCGAGTACTTTATAAACTGATCTAGATCAAAAATTTATTATATTTTAAAAAATAATTGTAACTTTTTAGTAAAACAGATTTTCTAAATGTACGTAGAAAATAATTATCATAAAGAATTATAATTGTCATCAATAACGAAGTTGTTAGGTTGGGTTTTGTAAGGTTATGCTGAATTGAATATCATATTCAATGAATTTTTAAGAATAAATTGTTTAATTTTTAAAGGCAGTATAAACTTAAGATTTATTTCTACATAATATAAGGTAGTGATTGACCCTTTATATATAAAACTTAGCTTGTATTTTATAAGCTGTGAATTAGCACCTGGTATCTAAGATATAAATAAACTAATAAAAATAACTTCTTAAATACAATGTATTTAACTATATTTTTTGAATACTTAACGTCGGGCTAAACATAAATTAACCGATGATTACTATTAATTACACTGCTGAACTAAGAAATGGTTTCGTTCTATTTGTATTGAAAATAAATTTTACTTTTTTTTTTGTACATGATATAAAGTAATTTTGGCAATACTTCTTGTGAAACCTCTAATAAGTTGCTGTGTATAATTACTGGAAAAAGTTCTTAGTTTATTCAAACTACAAATACTTAAAATTTCCTTCCAATGTGCAACTTTTGATTTATAACTCGAAATTTTATACAGGGGAGTTTACGATGTCAAAGCAACGATGACTTCAGCAGACGAGTTCAAATTCAAAGCTGAAATAGATTTTGATGGCATGGAGGTCACTAGAGCTTACCTGTCGCAACTCAACCGTGAACACGTGCAAAGAGAATTTCAAACTGCCAAAACCGCCGTAAGTTGTTCCCGAATAGTAGCAAACTTGATTAAGATGGCTAATAGTACTGTAATATGTACGTAAAAAATTTTAAAATACTTGGCTATAAGAGTTAAAGATTGCCGTTTTAAATTTGTTCTCCTTTTCAACACTATACATATGACGTTAAAGTTTTATTTTTGAAAATTTATTTGTTTCTTGTATAAATGGTCAGATATCATTAAAAAAATACTTTACATATTAATAAAACAGCTTAGCAGCTGTTCACTTTGGACAACAACTTTTTAAATTGTGAAAATTGCGCTCATAATAAATAGTTGTCTCTATTGTATAGCTAGAATAATTTTTTAATGTATGAGTATTGATTTTACATACGTGTATATAAAATTTATACCATATCTTTTAAAACTTTAATTATATACAATATTTTTATAAAAGGAAATTGTGTAACAAAATTAAAAGTATTCACAATTGTTTTTAAATCTGGCACGGTTTCAAATTCCTGGTAGGATATTAGTTTTACTTATAATTATTTCCTGTAAAAATAAAAAATAAACTATATAGTTGCAGTAAATTAAATAGGTCCAAGATCTTTGAATTGTTTACTTTTTTACTAAGTTTCAATAAATACTTAATAATGTTTATTTTATTACACTCCCGATAAACTAAATTTTAGTAATTTATTTGTTATAATTTAAAAATTAAATGTTTTGTTATTTTTTGAAACTTTTTAGTACGCTAATAAATAAAACATCTCAGACCCATTTAAATTATTATCAATAATTTAATTTACTTTTTTATATAAGCATAAATACTGATGACTAAAACTAATAATCTTTTCGAGAGTTAGAATCCGTTCCTTAAATAAGGTTGCCACATAACATAGATTTCCCTGAAATTTTACATTTTAAGCAAAAAAAAAAAGAAACAACCTGCAACGTAAAACAATTTTGCATTTAGAATAATGAATTTAGATAAGAAACGAGAAAATTATCTTAAACAATAATTATTTGTATCATTTAGAATTATATATACCATAAAGACATTTAAAGTAGCATTACAGTAGGTTTTCAATATTTTTATACTATTAAAAACAATGTTTATTTATTTTTAAAAATGGACTAAAAAACTTGTGCTTTAAAAACCTTGAAGAAATTCAAAACACCTGTAAAAAAATTCAAAAATCCTATAGCAACCCTGCTTAAATCTTAACAACAGCGCATATATTCTTAATAGTTTCAAGTATGAAAGTTGTAGTAAAATAATTACTTTATTAAACAGATTAGAATTAAATGTAGTAAAAATAATTAAGTAGCATATTAGTAATTGAATTTTATGTATATATAATTCAGTTATCGTAGGTATCAGTATATCAAAGTTACGATAGTTAAGTAAAAATAAATTCTAAAAACGTGAATTTATCTAAACGTGTTTATTCGAAACGCATCACCGTTATAAATTTTATAAATGGCTTAAGTAAATTTATTTAGAAACCCAAATATTTCTTAAAAGCACGACTAATTTATAAAAAATAAAATAAAGCATCAATGCAACCACAATAAATAAAAATAACAACACTACTTTTACTGAATTTTGTTTGAAAACAAAGAAAAAACCGCATTTCTGTTTTCACTCTGTTTTTTCTTTAAAATATGTATAAAATTTCCTATTTACTCTATCATTACAATTTAAAGTTTTATTTTACTTAATTTTTGATAGCTCATACAGAGTATATTTTTAAAAATGTACATGTTTTTCTATGAGATTTAGTGCTTATTTGTACGAAATGTTTAAAGACTTTATGCGACAGTTAATGGAAAAGCAATTATACACAACCATATTACTAAAAATCTAAAGATTTTAATAAAGCATCGAAGAAATTGGATTCAAGTCTTAGTTTTCGTCGTTAAATTTACTAAACTTAAGAAAATTGTCTCTATATACTTGTTAACGACTGAGCTGAAATGTTATGAGTTAGGTGAAACAAAGTATTGAGGATATTTATACAAAAAGCAACTTTTAGGAGGAGATAGATCAGCTTCTTCTTCAGCACGGAGAACAGGTGATCGATGAATTGGGTGCTCAGGTTGACAGGTTGGAAGGACAACTTAAAAGAAAAAATCCCGACCTGCGGCACATTGATCTCGAAGTTTTATGATGTTGTGCCGGAATATAATTTATTTAATTTATTTAAAAAGATAACTAAATAGATAGTTTTAACTTTAAAAATAATCTTATTGTATGACTGCTTAAAAATAACTTCAATAGCATTCTTCTTATGTTAGTTTTTTTTAGCATTTAGTTAATTTTTAAAATTAAAAATATACCAAGCAATTTTAAAAATAAAGATGATTAATTTATGTATGACTTTGTGAAATGTTATTTTGAAAAATAAATTATGAGTTTGTTTGAAATTTTAGTATATTTTAGTCATTATCAATATTTATTTATAATGAACTCTGTTAACTTCAGTTTAAAACAACATACGTACAGAAATTTACATTTTATTGTTAAAACGATTGAATCAATTATAAAGAAATTTAATTCAAAAGTAAATTAAAAGTAATAAAAATAATTGTACATTAATTTTATTGATGGTGATATTTCAAATGAACGTTCGCAGTGGGAACAAGTCCAGACTCGTACAACGTTTCATGTAAGTTTGTGTAAATTTTCTTAGGGAAACTTGTAACAATGTCATAAGATATAGCACCAGACTCCCTGTAATTTGTTAAAAAAAAATAAATCTCGACATTACAATTTTTATTTTACTATTTTAAATGCATAGTTACAAATAACCCCATACTTTATTTAAATCAAATGAAAAGGGTAAAAATATGTGTTTTCAAACAAAAATAACGTTTCAGCTTATTTATCTTTTGCACCAATTTCTAAGACTTAATAAAAACGTTTTGTTTAGTATTAAAATTAATTTGAATCATTAAACTCTAATTCGATACTGTAGAAAGTTCAGATTATTTATATGCAAGTTATTTTTACCTTTTACTATCAATGGCTTTCTTGAGATCAAGTAGAGTTTGTTCATAGGAAAGTTCAAAATTAAAAACTTTATCTTCCGTATTAACTCGAATTTTAGTTGTTTTGTCTTCCGTACTTTCATTATCAAAATTATTTTTTGAGCTAGCAACTTTTTCGTTTTCGAAAACAGTTTTCCTAGAAATATTTTTTTAATCCTAATTACTGAGATATAAAACAAACAACTAACTTATTATCATTGTCGGTAATTAATCTCTTAATTTCATCTTTTATTTTGATGACTTTTCCTTTTTTGACAACAGAGTCTGGAAGTTTTTCGATTAAATTTGAAGTAGAAACAAAAGGTTTATGGAT
>NW_028140492.1:0-25187 GCF_965202585.1 Thalia democratica | reverse complement strand
TACTAGTCTTAATAATTTAAATCAATCTAACAAGGTTACTGTAAACAATTTTTTATAAAACAGAAATACCAATAATAATAAATTTGTAATCATAACTATTATCTACCTTTTTGAACTCAGTACAAACTAATAACATTCTTATTTTCAGTGGTACTTTATAAAACATGAGATCGAACAGATGTTCTCTTAAAAACTGTGGTAACACTGTATCAACCACCCGCGGAACCTACACCTTCTACAGCGAAATAATTGCGAAAAGTGAAGCAGCCAAGCTTTGCAAAAAGCACGGAGGGATCATAGCACCTCTGAACACTCAGGAAGAGTTTGATGCAGTCCACAAGTTTGCTTACAAATGTCAACCATGGTGTGGATCTTACCACCATGTTGGCTTGTATGTCCACAGAAACGAAACGAGGTTTTATTCAGACTGCACTGAATGGAATTGGAAAAACACGGTAAGTTTTACAAGAGCTACATTAATGAAGGACCCTGCTGGGAAACAACGTACCGACCTAAAGACAAAATGCAAAGAATATACCCGCTTACTAACTGTAATGATAGTGTAATGAGAACCATTTGTTTTAATGCTAATGATGAATACTCTAAAAAGGAACAATTCATGAAGAGCTGCATCACATAAGTAATACTAAGAGCTTAAACACTTTTATTGTTCTAAGCACTGTTTTTGCGTTGGCTTGATTAGTAGTTATGTTGGCTATTGCTTTCAAAAGGTCAATGAACAAAAACAAAATCACGAAAACAAGCCGTATCTTTTGATTGAAAGAAAACAATGCATAGTACAAAATTAGTTATATACTTTAATAAATATAAAAGCTATTCAATATAAGCTTTATAAACTTTTATTTTAATTATTTTATCTCTTCGATAAACTATCTTACAAACTTTAGATAGAATAGGATTTAAAGTATATATTACACATAAGTCGTTTCTGTAAACAATAGAACAAAACTAGTTTTAATGTTTTTATATCTCAAAAATATTTTATTGAATTATTGTAAAAATAATTATTTAATTTAAAAAAAGCAGTGTCTCGTTTGCATTGATAAATAAATCTTTGATCTATTTCGTAAAAATTTTTAAACAAAACTGAACAACAGTTTTAAAACTTCTAGTACAAATCTTGTTTAACAACCCTATAACAAAGACGTTTTAAATAAAAATTGAGTTTCTTAAAACATTTTAGCGGCTGTGACTGTAACCAAAACTTAAAGAAAAGCAAACCACTGTTATGTTATTAATTATTAAAGCATTTTAAAACTTGTTAAAAGATGTTATGTCTAAGCAAACAAGTCTACTTTTTGAAATTATCATAACATAAAAACTTTTTAAACTTATTATATTAAATACAAGTTATTTTAACCTAAATTAACTTTTACAAACTGATAACTTACTTTTTCAGAATAAGATTAAGAATATGAGATCAAAAAGGTGCTCAAATAAAAACTGTGGTAATACTTTAACTACAAACCGTAGTACTTATACTTTTTACAACAAGAAAATCACTAAAGAAGAATCGGCTAAGCTTTGTAAAAAGCACGGAGGGATCATAGCACCTTTGAACATTCAAGAAGAGTTTGATGCGGTCCAGAAGTTTGCCTACAAGTGCCAACCTTGGTGCAGTCTTTCTTACTATCATACTGGCTTGTATGTGATTAGAAACGAAACGAGGTTCTACTCTGATTGCACAGAATGGAATTGGGGAAAACACGATAAGTTGTACGACAGCTACATGGGAGAAGGATCCTGCTGGATTACAGCATACAGACCGTATGACAAAATTCAAAAAATCGGCCGAACTAGATTTTGTACCGACGGAATACAAAGGACCATATGTTTTAATGCAGTTGACAACAAAGCCGAAGAATTGCGTCTAAATAGTCATGTTGAAGGTTTTGATAATTTCTCCACTCTGACTGCTTTTCTTGCGTTGGCCACATTGACTGCAGGCTTGGCTATGGCTCTTGTAAAAGCAAAAAACAAGAACAAAGAGTATGAAAAGAAACTGTCCCTTAAAATGTATAACGATGCTTAAATGCTGCTAACTTTGTTATGCCTTCTAATCTTAACTTTGATTTGCTTGTTTTTAATACATAAGAATAATATTTTGGTGGTAACACAAAACATAAATATTTTGTAATTCAAACTTTTATACTTTAATTTAATTTATGATGATGTTTAGTAATTCTGATTAGTCTTTTTAGTAAAACTTGACCAATTATATTTTCTACCATCATCTTAACTATTACATTCTTTCTATTACAATTTAAAATTTCTTCCTATTACGCACTTGGTGAAATTAAATTATAAAACTCAATGAACCAGTTAAGTAAAGTTAAAAAAAATAGAATATATACTATTATCACGTTTATCACTAATAGACAGTTCTGATAAGTTTGTATATATATATTTAACAAAAAATTGCAGCTTAAACTTGCTTTAAACTTGTGATCCTTAAATGTGTAAGAAGAGAGTTTGAAAAGTTTTAACTGTCATAGATAAGCTATCAAAATAAAAACTCTGTGTATTATTTCAAAAATAATAAACAGAAAAATAGTATTTAACTTTTTGTAAACGTATTATAAAATTGCAAACTAAAATTTATTTATACTCTAAGACAGTGGTTCCTAACCTTTTTGATGACCCGCACCCCTTAAGTCTCTTTATTTGATCCTGCACCCCTAACACTATATGAAATAATAATTTATTAATAATTTGATTATAAAATCATTAACATCGTAAATTTTAATTTTTGTGATAGTGTACTATATTAACATAATTAAAATACTTGGAATTTTAAAAACATAACAAACTATATTTGAAGAAGTTTTATCTATTTTTCATAAGGTTGAAAACATCAGAACTCACTCTTACATCTGCAACGATAAACGTTTTCTGAAGGTCAAGCAAGTGAGTTTAGAGTTCATCACTTGTAATTCTACCTGCTCATTTTTAAACTAACTATAAAAATTAAATACTTTTCAATTAAACGAAAAAAAAAACAAATATATCTTTATAAAAAACAAAAAAAAAATCAATTAACATTAACAAAAAACTAAACTAATCATATAAATTTGATAAAAATATCCTAAATTACACGTCGTTATACTCACAAGGTATTTAACAAATTATTTAAATTCTTTTCATGCAATATTATTTTGAAAAGATTAAAAACTTAATGACTTTTATTTAGGAGGTTTCAAAAAAAAAAGGTTTGATTTAAGATTTCAAAAAGTTTAAAGATATTTAGTCTTAAATTGTTAAAAGATATGTTTAAAAGCAAATACAAAAAAGTTTGTATGCTTACAACATAAATAGAAAAAAGTTTATTGCAAACAAAATACAAAATAGAAGTACTTTTCGGACACGCTCTTCAGTATTTTTTCGTGTCAAAACAAGCTGAAATAATGATTTACTGATAAAAACTAATAAAACTAAGTATTTAAGAAAACAAATTAAATTTAACACAATAGTAATAATTAACAAATTAAGGCAATTGTTTAATCAGAAATAATATAAATGTAACACAACTTTACTAATCAACTAATTTAAGTTCAACGAATTAAACAAAATGGTCGAATAAACAAATTTCTTTTGTTTACAAAGATCTGGCTTTAAGCTTAAAATGTATATAGCTTCTAAAGTTTTTAGGTGAAATTCATTACGAGCAACTGATATTATTTTGAAATTATCCACTTTATAGTTTTCGACACACTTAGGATTAGTAATTAGGTTACTACTGAAGAGCGTGTCCGAAAAGTACTTCTAATTTGTATTTTGTTTGCAATAAACTTTAATGTATAAAAATTGTGATTTTTATAATGGAAAAACCATTATTTCAACAAATAGAAAAAAGTAGATTGAAAAAGGTAAACGGTTTAAGTTCAAAAAAGGAATAAATAGAAATAAAGTTGATGCATTAAATACTTTTACTGATCTATAAAAATTGGTTTCACTAAAGCTAAAAAAATTTTTTCTTAAATGGTATTACATACAGAAATTGCTGTGAATTTTACAATTTACTGATGTTAAATCTTTAAGTACATTTTCTGCACAACTAAGCTTAATAAAAGATTACACTATAAATGTTTGACTTAACAGAATCTGTTTTTAACAGCTAATAAAAAACCTGCTGAATATACTAATTATTGTCAAAGTATTTCGATAAAAATAGATGCTAGCTCATAAACTGTTTTAAACAGTTAATGGCCAGTTAAGAAAATCAAATATTAAAGAATAGGTGATTAAACTTCACAGATGTAAAACTCTAAAAAAGCTTTACTGAAATGTTAATTCTAAACTAAAAGCTATTAAGTGAAGTTAGTAAAGTGAATTTCCTTCTAGAAAAGCGCTCTTGCTCTATGACTTATTAATAAAATTGATTAATTCAGAAAATTAGCGCCAACTTCTTTTTATAACAAAATGTACTTTTAAACTTTATAAACTTTATCAGAGAGTAAAAATCTACTTATTTATCATACTAAAATGAAAAGCTATCTCGCAGCTCCTGAAGTGCTGCTTCTTGGGGGTGCGAGCACCCCTGGTTGGGAACCCCTGTTCTAAAATACAACAGTTTATAATTTAAAATTTTTCATACACGAAGATTAGTTATTATGAGGTTAAAAAACCTTGTAACATTTTTATATACTTTTTATTAGCGACGAAATTAAATTTAAATATAATAACACAATTGTTTAATATCTTATAGTTTAGCTTTCTACCACAAGTCTTACTACGTTCTAGTTAAGGTGTCGGCAGCATTTTAAAAGTCAACATTTATAATTTTTTATTTTATGACTAATTTCAAATCAACTATTAGTTTTCTAGTAATAAATGTTTTATATTTTTACTACAGGATCACATTTTTAGGACTTAAAATGTTTTAGAATAGTTAATATAGTGCTGCAAGCCTTTATTGATATATCAGTCTTTCAGCTGAAAAAGCAAGTCAGTAAAAGATATTTTGTTAAAAACTATACAAACTTCAATATTATCCCAGTAATTAGAGTTTAAGGAAAATAGTTACACTTTTTTTACATTTAGAAAAATACCAAACCATATTTTATTAAAAATAGATTAGTATCTAGCAATTTATAAAAATATTTTGAAGCTCTAATTTGAACCACAATATTACTTTTTTACTTTTATTTAGAACTACTTTAAGTCTAAAAAACAAATGCGGTTGTCCGAAAATGTCGAACAACTAATATTTCATCTGCTGTTTCTCTTTCGTACTTTCTGTTTTTCTTCTCTGACATACTGACCACTAACGAAGCGAGCAACAAAAAAAAAACATAAAAACTGTAAAACCATCACTCAACTATTGCCTCAGCAGTTTTGTGTCGTTGGCGTTAAAGCATATGGTCCTCATCCAGTGCTCGTAGGAACAGTCCTCGTTGGAGACTATGGTCTGCATCTTGTCCTCGGGCCTGTACGCCTCCGCCCAACAGGGTCCCTTGTAGAAGACTGTCTTGTAAAACTTGCCGTGCTTGTCCCAGTCCCTTTCCGTGCAGTCCGTGTAAAACCTTTATAATACTAATAGAAGTATGTATCAATAACTTATATAAAAAACTGTTATGATATTTAAGTGACAAAGATACAAATAGTACAGTGTTTCGTTTTCGTTTTAATTTATTAGAGATCATCAGATGTTAAAAAGATCTTTATTTAAAGATAATTTTATTAGAGTGTTCAAATTATGTCTCCGGTATTTCAGCTATTACTTGTTATACTTTTTTTGTTGTTTTCTTAATTATTATAACAAAATACTTGATAAAATCAACAAAATGTGTAGAACCTAATAAGGTTAGTATGAACATCATGCAGTTGTAGGAAAGTTGTAGGTGTTTGCTGAAAGGAAGATTTTTATGAAGTAGGATTATTGATATAACAGTTATAAAAGTTTTTATCTTAAACACGTTAAAACCTATATATACATGTTATACAATATAAAACTATGTGTTTTGGTTCTAAAACTTTTTTTGTCTCAAGACTCGTGATTTTTTAGTTTGAATAAAGCTGAACATTAAATCTTAAAAAAAAATTCTAATAGTTTAAATTAAATAACTAGCTCTAACAATTAAAATAAAAATCACACAAACTCACTTAAAAAGTTATTTACTAAATTTTTTATTGATATTTTGTACAAGTAAAGTTAACTATTATTAAATTATTAAGTTATTAAATAGGATAGAATATAAAAATTAGTATTATGAACTTAAAAAAATTCCAGCTTACAAAATTAAACTGTTTTAAGTAATACTTTGCTACCAAAAAATTAAAAGTTTAGATTATAGCTGTTCAAATTAAACTTTAAACTGTTTATACTTGTTTTTCAATCTAAGATAAACATACTTTTTAAAATCTTACTAGTTTTTTTTACACGACCTACCCTTCTGAGATACTGAAATAAAGTTTAGGTTTTAAATGTATTTTTTGAAGTAATATTATTGAAAATAATTTTAATAGATTTTATTCTTAAAATGATAATCAAGTTAATTTCAATTTGTTTTATTTTAAACAGTTTAAACAAAAATACATGATTTGAGTTAAGGAGACTTTAGAAAAAAAATTAGTTTGCTAAACTAGTAAAACAAGTATTGCATTCAATGAATTTTAGTTTATATTTCAATTTAAGTTATAGAAAAAAATCATAATAGTTTAAAGGTAAATAAATATATAGTTATATGAACGTCAGAAAAAAGTCAATTATCTTTGCACACATTGTACGTAAGGTATCAAATGTCATGATTTAAAAGATAAATATACTTAAAACGCACTACCACATATTTAGTTTTAAGATTGCATATTTGGAGATATATTTAGGAGAATTTTAATTTTCTTGTTTCATTAAAACTTTTGATAAAACATATAAAGCAAGTAGCTTATATAAATACTCTTTTTACTTTGTACTTTTATATATTGAATAAATTTGTTTGTTTCAAAAATACTAAATAAATAAACATAACTTATTCTCTTTTTTTTTCTAATTATAGTTAACATAAATAAGATGTTTTATAGCTAGTTCAATAACTATATAGGGCATTAAATTAATAGAAGTATTTCAAACTTTTTTATTGCAAAATAAAGTTCAGTGTTTACCATCAGCAATAAAAAATAACAAGTTGTAGTTAGTTTGAACACAGCTTGATAGTTAGTTCAACAGGCAAAAAAGCTAAAAAAATAAAATAAGATAAATATATTCAAACTTATGAAATTAAAACGAAATCAACAAATAAAATAAACTTATCATTTTTAACAATAGTTACTAATCAAGTACATTTTAATATTTGATATTTAAAGCAAACTGCTTTTTAATATAACTACGTTGACAGTTTCACTCAACTTAAAATTTTGATATATTGCAACTTTTTTATTACAGGTAAGCTTGTAAAATCAAAGATTAATGATTTTTCGCAACGCAAAATAAATTTAAAATGGTTTATAGTAATTACCTCACTAGAAGATTAATCTAATTAAAACTTATAATTTATCACAAGATATTTTTACAGGTAAGTTAGTGCAATCAGCAATGGAAGAATAATTGCAACGCAACAAAACAAATAGAGACCCGGCCTGCTTTCCGCAGGCAATTGCCGCAAGGATCTTCTGTTCTAATGAAATGGCGGGTAAACAACTCATAAGTTGTAACAAGTTGAAGTGTGGACAAGTCAATCTGATCAGTTCTGAGGAGATCGGGTGTGAACGAACCGAGCCGGTTTCGAGTTGCTGCGTTTTGTGTGGCGACCGACACGACTTTGAACTGATCCTCCCGAAGACTGCCGCTCTGAGAGAAAAAAAAAAAGCTGAGTGATAAATTGAAAACTGTAGATGACGATTTGAGTGCTTGTGAAAGTAGCTCATCTATTTCCGACGTAATTAATGAAAAATCCATTGATTTGCCGAATAAAACTGTAAAAAAATATGTGAATGCTTGTGAAAAAAGCTCACCTATTTTTGACGTTAACAATGAAAAAATTATTGATTTCCAAGAAAAGACTAGAAGAAGATTTGAGTCCTTGTGAAAATGTGTCTGACGTAAACAACCAAAAAACTTCTGATTCACAGAAATAAACGGCAAAAGAAGGTTTAAGTGTTTGTGATAATAAGCTCTCATCCGGTGTTGACCAACCTGATCTTGAAGTGATCAAGCCGAAATCTGGTGCTCTGCGGGAAAAAACTGACAAAAAAGATGTTGGTTTCACAGATGAAAACAACTCATCTGGTTTTGAAGAGTAAATTTCAAAAACACTCGGTCAGCTTTCGCAAATTAATGAAAAAGATGTGAGTTTCTGTGACACAAAGACCTCCTCTAATTTTGACGATGACATTCCAAACTCTCCTGATTTGGGAAAAGAGAAACCGTGTCTTGCTGGCAAAAATAGCTCCCCAGATACTGATGCTGACAGACAGATAATTTTTTCTTTTCAGAAGCATGATGAAGACAATTTAAGTATTGGTGACAAAAATAGCTCACCTAATGCTGACAGCCCAAGAGCTTCTCTTGTTCAGAAACAAACTGAAGAAGAACCGATTTTTGATGACAAATCTAGTTCATCTAAGGTCAACAGCCAAAAAAGTTCCGATTTGCAGAAACAAGCTGAAAATGAGGGTTTGGGTTTTTACGATGAAAATAATTCAGCTGGCTCCGATGTGAAGATGCCGGAAACTTCTGATTTGCGGAAGAACATCAAATTAAAAGACTTCAGTTGCGGTGATGAAATTAACTCTTTGGTTAAGGTGTGAACAACTAACATAGTAGCTCTCAGTGAAAACAACAAAGAAGTTAGTAATTGTCGAAAGCAATCATCTAATACTGTGTGTGAAGCTGATGTTTGTGGAAGTAAAGAATCTAGTTTTTTTATGTGTTAGTTTGTATATGTTGCATCTTACATCTCTATAAGTTGTTTATACATATTTCGTTTAAGTTTGATTACATGATGCTGAATAAAATCTACTAAACAAAAACGTATGCATTTCTAGTTCGTTTATAAGAAAACTTAAACTAGTAAATTAAATATTTAGTATTTTAAAATGTCAGAATAATCTTCGCTAAAACTTTTTATCTACAAGTAAACCATTGAATTTATCATCACAGAAATTATAATGTATGCTAATAAGATATTTAAACAGTGCATCTTCGTTTATCCGGCCCTCACTTGTTTAACCCTCAATAGTTCGCTTCAAGTCGTCTTAAGAACTACAATTCCTAAAAACTAATAGCATCTATACATATTTAAGTGATTTTAAAATAAAACTAAATATTTCATTAGTAGAAACTTAATAAGTTTTTATCAGAAATAAATTGGAAAGTTCTTTTTAACAACTCAGAAAATCCACAAATGTTTTATGATAAATTTATCAAAACAATAAACTTTTCAATCAAACAATTTGTGCCTTTGATTAAACAAGACATAAAAATGAAAACATATCCTTCTGATATAAAAAAGCTGTTAAGAGAAAAACTAAAACTCTACAAACAATGTAAGTTAGATAAGCAGATGATACAAAAATACAAAACTGTATCAAAAAAATATGAAAAAGCAGTGAAAGTGTTCAACATAGAACATGAAAAACGTTTTTTGCCAAAACACAAACTCTAAAAAATTCTACAGCTATGTAAAATCAAAGCTCAAGTTAACACCTTTTTTACCTGTATTGATTAATGAAAATAATTTTCCAATAAAATCAGAACTTGATAAAGCCTGTTTTTTTAACAGGTCCTTCCAAAAGGTATTTATTAAAGATTGTAATGACAAAAATTTTAAACTTGTTAGTAAAAGAAATGTTTGGAAATGAAAAACTTCTTCATAAGCAATGATGAAATAATTAAGTGTGTTAATCATTTAAATATAAAATAATCAGAACGCCTGAAAATATTCCTTCATATTTTATTAAACGTACTATTTATTCCCTAATTCTTCCAATTTCACTAATTTTTAATTGTTCACTAGCTACATCCTCTGTACCAAACCAGTGGAAAGTCTCATATGTCATACCAGAGCACAAAAAAGGTGGTAAGTACAACCCTTTAAACTACAGACCCATTTCTTTGACAAGCAGTTTTTGTAGAATTTTCGAACATATAATTTCTCTAAAAATACTTGATCACCTTTTTTTAAATAAGCTAATTTTACATAAACAGTTTGGTTTTCTACCTAATCGATCATCTAGTTATCAACTGTTGAATTGCTTACACTCATGGTTGGTTTCATTTCTAAGCAATAAGTCAACTAAAGTTATTTACACAAACATTCAAAAGGCTTTTGACTCTGTATCCCATTTTAAACTAATAAAGACTTTAACTCAATAAAAAATTCATAAAAGTTTAGTTAGCTGGTTCAAAGAGTTTCTTGAAAACAGAACCCAAAAAGTAGTTATTGGTAACACTTTTTCAGAGTCTTTACCTGTTTTCAGTGGAGTGCCTCGAGGAGGGGTTATTGGCCCACTTTTATTTATAATTTATGTCAATGATATAGCTTTAGAAGTAGATGTTGATAGCAACATAAATCTCTTTGCAGACTATACAAAAGTTTTTAGCCATTCTAACACAATTCTACAAAAATCTTTGGATAAAATTTATCATTGGCTAAAAGAAAGAAAACTAGTTTTAAATCCTAGTAAATGTCAGGTTCTAAACATTCAAAAAAATACATCTAGTATCACTTATGAATTTAAAATAAACAACATAAGGTTACCTTCAACTAAAGTGTTTAAAGTTCTGGGAATTTTTATTGCTGAAAACCTCAAATGGAACCACCATATCAATTACGTTTATCAAATTGCATTAACTATTTCTTTTCAAGTTTTAAAGAGTTTTAAATCTACAGATATAAACATTTAAAAAATTTATCTCGTTTACATTCGTCCTAAGTTAGAATAAAACACATCAATTTGGTCTCTATACCTGAAGAAAGATATTAACCATTTTGAATCCATTCAAAGAAAATATACAAAAATAGTCTTCAACCGTTGCAACATCTCATACACATCTTATTTTGATAGACTCTCAAAACTTGGTATTAAGTCTTTAGAGTATAGAAGGATTGAGTTTGACTTAATTACTTTTTTCAAACTGATTAATAGTGAAACTACAATTAATTTACAGTCTATTTTTGAACCTCATAAATGTACTTATTTACTGAGAGGTAACAACAGAAAATTTACATGCAGACATAATTTCAATAATAATGTTTGGCATAATTCTTTTTTTTATCGTTCAGCTGAATTATGGAACAAGCTTCCAAACAAATTAGTTTCTTGTAAAAAAATTGAGCATTTTCGGTTAAGGTTAAAAAAGTTTGATTTAAATAAATATTTTGTCAGCAAAATTCATAAGTAATTTTTTTTTTGTTGTTATTTCTTCATTAACCACTGGTTGTGTTTGTCTAATTTGGTTTAACCTATAGCTTTATTTTATTAGCGGCACCTTTCCTCTGTGTATAACAAAACCTGTTCCTTAATACATAGTTTATTGGCCTGTTAAAGTGCTCGGGGCCTTGGGTTCTTAAGTTTTGTTTATAGTCAGTGTTCCCAACATTTATCAGCTACTACGAAAGTCCAACAAACGCTGAGTTATCTGAGTATTAAAGATTTGAAAGTAATTATGAAGCAGGCTCTCCTAACAAAACTGAAAAACGTTGTTCAGATAAAAGCGGTTTTAGTTATACGAATAAAAGTGAAACAAGTTGTATGGATAAAAGTTAAACTAGTTATTCAAATGAAGGCTGAACCAGTTGTTCAAATAATGTGAAGCCAGTCGTTCGAATGAAAGTGAAACCAGTTTTGGAGTGAAACCATTTGTTCGAGTGAAGTTGAATTGTTGTTCTCTTTTCGGAAGCATCGGAATTATAAATTTTGTGTTATAATTTTTGTGTTTTTATATTCATTTTTAAACTTTAACTAGTTAAACTAAGTTTTTTTTTTCATTTTTAATGTACAATTTTGGTCTATTTTTGTCTTTTTGTTTTGTGTCTTTCTATATAAGTGGCCTAGGTTTTGATGCCTGGGTCCTTCGTATGACAATAGACTTACAATAAACTTACAATAATAATCCATAAGTCATTGTTGTTGTCCTTATAAGTTACAAAACTAAGAAAACTTGAGAACATTTACCATTTAAAAAAGTTTGAAAAGGTCACTACTTTCTACTTTTATGCTCTATAATATAAAAACTTCAGATATGATTTTAGTAATACTAATTACTATTTTTTAAATAGCTTTTAGAACTGTCAACAAAATAGTTTAAAAGGTCTTGTTTAGCACAATTCAAAATTAAAGAGTAGTAAAGCTTTATTATAGAATAAAAAAAATTTTATAAGTTTTTTACTTGGTTTTACTTATTCGTGACAAAAGTTTTAATTGAACTTGATTAAAACAAATACCTTTTAAAAATTGATGAGTTTAAATGACTTTAAAATGTTTAGTTTTGTACTGTTGCTAACAAATTATCATTATAAAGTATATTAGTAGCTTTAGACTTAGTTTTAGTATTTTCTAGATCTCTAGCATTTGACCAAGTTTATAACACTACTATCATAGGTAGTTTTCATTCTTTCTAAAAGTTTAAAAATCAGGTAAGTACCAAAAACCATGCTATAAGATGATAGTTTAACATTTTAATCTTTAGCAGGCATGTAATTGAAAATCTAACAAATTTACAAAATTATTCGAGCATGCAACCAACATACTTATTTAAACTTACTCAGCCTAATAAATTAATTTTTCATAGGTGGTTTGATTATTATGAGATCGAAAAGATGCGCTGTTTTAAACTGTGGCAACACTTTGACCACAACTCGCGGTACTTACACTTTTTACAATGACCTCATTGTAAAAAGCGAAGCAGCAAAGCTGTGTAAAAAACACGGTGGAATAATCGCACCTCTGAACACCCAAGAAGAATTTGACGCAGTTCAAAAATTGCTTACAAGTGTCGACCTTGGTGCAGCACCTCCTACTACCACACCGGTTTGTATCTCAACAGGAATGAAACGAGGTTCTACTCCTTGATTGCACCGAATGGGATTGGGGCAAACATGACAAGTTGTACCGCAGCGAAATAGGAAAAGGGCCATGTTGGGATGTAGTATACAGGCCTTTGGACAAAATACAAAGCATTTATTGACGGGTATTGCACTGATAGCAGATGGAGAACCACATGTTTCAACGCTGCTACTGAAAGTTCAAACAGAGCTGTACAAACACAACAGGATGCATTGGTCCAAACAAATCATGCTCAAGGTTTTCATCGTTTTACTCGTGTAACTGCTTTTTTTGTCTGGCTTCATTAACTGTAGGATTGGCTCTTACTATTATAAAAGCAAACAAGAAGATTAAAGAGTATGAGAAAAAGATTTCTTTTTAATTGAAAAGACTTTACTGAAACTGATTTTTCTTAACTAGCATCGAAGCTATTATACATTCAACTGTTTCAGTCAAAAAATACATAATTAAAGTGTTTCATGATTTATTTTTAACTATCAACTCGTTTAAATTAATTTTACACTCGTATAAAATTTTTTATTCAAATTATACAAAATTTATACATAAATAATAAGATTAATATCTAAGCAATTTTAAGTAAAGTATGCACGTTAAACCCAAGAAAATAAGTAAAGATTGTGTGAAGAACCGTAAAAGTTTTAAATTTAAACTTGAATCTGTATTTTTATAAGTTAATATGTACTTAAATATATACTAATTTATTGGAAAATTATTTTAGTGATTTAATTTTTAAAATATTATTTAAATTTCAAGTCACATTTGACGCAGGAAAATTTTTATTTCATTACTAAAGTTTCAAACTCAAATTTTAATTTTTTTTTCATAAACTTATATATCATATGTCTTATATACTTACTTGGGTATTTAAAAAATTAGAATAAAAGCTACTTGTTTCAAAAATTGTTTAATTTTAACAAAAATTTAAACTTTATAAAGGATTTCAAGTTACATTTTACACAAGAAAATGTAAAATGTAGCTAAAAATCCTCTAAAGTATTTAAAAGATCCATAAGAATAGAATAGGCATTAGTTAAATAAAAAGAATAAAATACAAATAAAAAGTAATTATCATGTGAGAATGTTAAAAAAATTTTTTTTTTATAGAACTAATAACATTCGTTTTTTTTGAAATTATCCCCATGTTATACTAAAAACGTTTTTTTAAATACTTAAAATAAAAAAAATTTAAAATTATAATTAATACTTTTATGAAAAAAAAATAATTCTTTAAAGTTAAATTTAAATTCACAACTGTTTATTAAGTATTTATTGAATTTTTTCGTTAGCTTATAAGTAATTAATTATAGGAGAAAGTATAGATACTATAGTTTATTTAACAATTTCGAAAATAAACGTTGTTGTTTATATACTTAAAAAAATTCGGTAAATAACTAAATTATTGTTAAAAAAAACTATGTTATACGATGATACTTAATAACAGTGTTATACTTTTAAGCAGGCATGCAATTGTACATCTAACAAAGTTATAAAATTACTCGAGCATGCAACAAACATACCAAAATAAAACTAACTAACACTTGATAAAATTCAAGAAATTTTAAGTTTTTTTATTCAATTATATAAAATACTATCGGTTTTTTATAGTAAGTTTCCTCTATAAAAAAATTTGAACTAAAAAACACTGAGGAATAATTTAAATTACTCTTCATTTAAATTATACATCATTACTTCTTACGATGTTTACAGACCATTATAAACGAAGTTTTTTTTCAGAAAATTTAAATTTTAATATTTATTGTTTATGGCATTGAACTGTATCGATATTCAGATATAGTTTAAAAAACATATAGATTCAAGAAGATGTGCTGTGAAAAGCTGTGGTAAAACTGTTACTACGAATCGTGGAACTTAAACCTTGAACGCACCCTTGAATATAAAGGAGGAATTTGATGGTGTCCACAAGTTTGCTTTTGAATGTTAACTTTGGTGCAGTTATCACTTTTATCATGTTGGCTTGGACCTAGTAAGAAACGAAACGAGGTACTACTCTGATTGCACCGAGTGAAATTGGAATAAACACGACAAGTTGTACCGCAGCGAAATAGGAAAAGGACCATGCTTGGATGTTGTGTTGATAAAAAGCAGTCTAAATTATTAATTAATAAGTTTTTGAGAATGTTTTATACTTACACTTAGTATTCATGATTGACTATTAATTAAAGTATGCATGAGTTAATTATCACGATGGCAAAAAACCTCTCCTCTAGCTTGCAGTAAATGCATCCAGAAAACCAGCAAAAGAATTAAATTATTACGTTGTAAAGCTAAACGTCATTAGTTATTTGTCTCGTTTATAAAACTAAGTATTACATTTTACGTAAATTTGTAGACTTTTACTAGTTTTTAGTTTACAGAAGAGCTAGCTTGCTCATAATTAGTTTAGTAGAAATAAACGTATGTAGTGCGAAAACAAAACACACTTTACTAAAAATTATGTGTATAACTTAATTTTATACTTAACCATTTAAAATCATAAAGACATAAAAAAAGCAAAACGACATGTAAAAAGTTATTGAAAATTTTTAAAGTGAAACGTTAGAAGAACTAATATGTACAAGAAGATAAAAGCTTATAAATTTTACTTAGATTTTGTGTTTGACTTGTTGTAAATTTTAAACTGAAACAAAGTTAGATAATACAATATATTGCGTTATGTAAATAAAATGAAAAGAAAACTTGTAACTTTGAAACTACAAGGCTAAGAAAACATTCTTTTAAATGTAAAAACTTGAATAAAATAACAAACTCATCTGTTTTTATAGATATTAGTTTCAACAACTAATCCCCATACTAAGAGGTACGCAAGTGAAGAAGAGATAGGAACAGTAACTCAATTATCTCCATAGTACAATCTTTATAATCACACTGATAATCCACTTTTAGTTACTTAAATTTAACTAAGGTTTCAATTTACTATTAGTGAAGTTAATTTTGAAGTTACTTATTTAAAAATGCTTCAATTGCAAATGTTGGTACTCTAATAGTTTTGTATCTATAATTAAACTTTTAAGCCTCATATTGATATTTTTTACTCTATACTCATATTTAATCATTTATATAACAGTGCTCAAGTTTACAACTTGTAAACGTTTATTGATTTTAAAGTACATTTGAAATATTTATAATTTTTACTGCCACATAAAAGTTTTAGAGTTGACATGGAAGTAATCGATTAAATTAGAACTAACAAGCTTAAGTGAAAATCACTCGATTATGGAATTTCAGTTTGTAGTAGTTGGCACTTTTAAAAGATTACGCCTTATATTATGTGCACACTTATACGCAAAAATTGATATACGGTATTTAAATACTGAAACTTTATACTATAGAATATATAACTGTTTCAAAAGTTTTTAGAATGTTTAAAACTTGAAACTTCGTACTTTTAATAAAAATTTATTATTGTTTCTTAATACTTTGAAATTACTCCTTATACCTTGTACAATGATTTTGATTTTGTTTTTGTTATGTACTTATTGTGTTACAAACTTTTTCTATATTCGTTCACATTTAAACTACTTGAAACACGGGTAGGACAGAAATTAGTAAAACATTTAATAGGACAAATTCTAAATTGTAAACTAATTTTGTTTTAAATTAACAAATATTTACAAACATTGCACAATATAAAAGCCTATAATAAACAAATTATCAGTACAAAAAAAAATCTGTACACAAAACTACAGAATAAAGCTACATAAAAGAAGTTAATATTATATCAACCATCATTTTAATTTTATAGCTACAGTCTACTAATAACAAGCTTTTTATGGTTTTTACAAGGATTATAAAAATGATGCACAAGATAAAACGTTTTTAAAACTTTAACTTGAAAAGGGGTTCTTAAATAAATAAAAAAACATAACTAACTACTAAATTAAAAGTGTTTTAATAAATTAAATAATTAATTAATAAAGAAAACGTAAAAAAGATTAAAAATAATAATTTTTATACAAGATAAACTTTTTTATTCAACTTTTATCTTGATAACAATACACTGTTATTTAAAGTTACTAAAATAAAATAAATGTTTAGTTCTTACATTGCACCTCTTTTTATAACTGCCATTGTAATTTAAAGCTTTGAAAACGAGTTTAAATAGCGTGAATATTATTCAAACATACTTTTAAAATGAAACTTTTAAATGATGTCATTTTTAACAAAGTTAAGGCTAGTAGCTAATACAATAGTTAAGATTAAAAAAACTTTACAAAACTTCATTTTACAATATATTACAATGCTTCACTTAGCTAAGTAAGTTATTATTATACTTTCAAACTTTTTTTAATGAATATTTAACTATAAAATTTATTTTAAATACTCTATCTATAATAGACAAAAATTAAAAAGTATTGTTTATTGAAAAACAGTTTTCGCATCGAGAATTTTTAATTTTAAAGTGTTGGAACGAATACCAAATAATACAACAAATACAATAAAAATAATAAATGTAATTTTACTAACAACTTAAAAACTGTATATGTTTATAATATGAGTAAAAGAAACTCACAAAATCAATATGTGGTCATAAAAACTTTCTGCTAGTTATTTATATATTAATATGATGAAAAGAAATAGTTAAATAAGTTTACAGTTCGAAAACCTTCTGTTTGTTTCTACAAATATAATTTTTCTAGACGAGTTTTAAATCTAAAACTGTTTTTTTAAAAAATACATGTTAACTAGCTTTTAAACTGTTTGATTTATTTAAATAAAAAATATAAAATTTCGATTTTTTCTTTTACCTAAAATTTTTTTGTAACAAAGTGACTGAAACTTTTAAATAAATGTTTTTATACTTTTTTGTATTACAAATGATATTGATATTTAAATTAGTTATACAAAAGAAAGAAAACTCATTTAAGTTTCTAAATCAGTTATAATAATTTAATATATACAGATTATAAATATTTCAGATATATACAGTGTTACTTTTATGCATTGATTGTGTAACAAAAAATGTATTAAAATATTTACGAAGTTTAACAAATTGTTAAATTATTCAAAACTTTTGAGTAAAGAAAATAATAAAAAACAGAATTAAGCTGTATAAGTCAGCAAAATAAACAATGATTTTTTCTTTACATAAAAATAAAAGGAGTCTAAAACTAATATTATCAGTGCAATTCAGAAAGGCATTTATGTATTCTAAAGATATTAATTTATGAAAATCTCTGTTGTTAGTAGTACTTTTAAATGATACATGTTTAATCGTCAATTATTGCAAAACTTTAAAGCAGCAAAGGCAAGAAAAAATTATATACTTTAATTACGCTTTAAAGTTATAAACATAAAAATCATCTGTCAAAAATAGTAGAACAAAACAAAACATAAATTATATAAAAAAAATAAAAACAATAAAATTTTCTACAAATAATTTAACTTTATTTTTATATAAAAACCGTGCTTTTTTGTTTAGCAGTAAGTTTAAATTGTTGTAATTATGATGTACTCACTTCAAATAATCAGACCGATTGAACTTTAAGTATGACTTCACAAGGCGTTCTATGACGTAACAGCGCATCTTTATCCAGTTTAGGGTGGCGTCACATCGTTGCCACAAAAAGCATGTCGTGACGTCATAAAACTTCTTCGTCATATTTCGGAACTGAAACATCTGCTTTAAATTCAACAACTTCGAGCCTTACCTTGCTTGCTTTAGAAAACAAGTTCGTAACAGAACACTCTTCTCTATCGTTCAGCTTACTTGCTTCCTACAAAATGTTTATTGTTTTTAGTGAACTAGCGTGAAACATTGATCTGCTAAAATTTAGCGAGTAAAGTTTTCATTTGAGACTTTTTTTTTAGAAAACTTAGTTAGTGTTGAAAAAAACAAAAGCTTCGACTTTATTTACAAAATGAAAATTATTTTATATTTTTAAGTAAATTTATAAAAGGCTTTAGGAAAAACTACTTAGGAAATCACTAGTCTTATTTGATTTAACTTTGTATGTACAAATCGATATAGATAAAGCGAAATTATAAAATCAACGGCATTCGAAGTAGTATAAAAAAGAAGTTCTAAACTAGGTCAAACTACATGAAACTGGTGTTATATAAAAACAGACAGGCTAATCTCAAACGTGATAAATAATAAATGTACTACACTTCCTACTGAAAGTTTTTGAAAATCGATAAGCTACACTGTCTATGACACGACTTTAATATAATCATTGTTGAAAAGCAACATACGGGATTTGAATGACAAAAATTTGGCAGTTGAAACACAATTTTTTGATTTAATAGTAGATATGTAGTTAGGTTCATTTACTTATTTTAAACTCACTTACATTTTTATATTCTTCGTTCAGTTGAATTTTCTTTGATATTTTTTTCCTTATTTTTATTTCTTCGTTATAAGTTTCATCTTGATACTTCAACGAACTATTCTTTAGCAACAGTAACGTAAAAAATATTGTGCTTACAAAAACAAACAACACAAAAGTTACTATTACTGCTACAAGTTCCTGGCTATCACGAGAATTAGTAATGTTTTTAAAAGTAGTTTTTGTTGACTGCTGAGTTCTAGGTACACTTTTTTCGCAGAGCGTAGGTAGTTCTCGGTAAAAAGTTTGATGCTGGCTGCACACGTTTCTTAAATGAATGTCGTCAGGCTTCGTCATAAACAGGTTTAAAATTGCATAACAGCTTTCCGAGCTTTCGTTGGTTAAAATTCGCAGATATTCCAAACGTGTACTTTTTGTCAAGTCGCGTATTTTTTTGTACACACTTTTTATGTTTTCAACATCTACAACTGCAACATTGCTTCTGTGTGTTTTACACTCGTCCATTGCTGCGGTGAAGTTTTGCTTTTTATAGTTGATAAAATACTGTAAATTTTTCAAACTAAACCATTTTATGCCTTTCATGTTCATTTGTTCAACTTTGTATGTCTGTAAAGAATTAATTGTACTTATCATTTTAGTATAGTTCTAGACTTTATTTAATTGTTAAATTTTTAGTACGTTTAGTAAATAGTACCTATTTTATATATTTTTACATAACTAGTTACTTAAAAAAAAAGAACTTTTAAACAATAACTGTACTTTTGAAAATTTTTATGTTAAGTAAAAATCGTATAATCATTCTAAAACGAAATGAGTTATAACTTATAAATTAAAAACAATAATAAAACTTTTAACTGTACCTTATGAATGCTAAATTATTTATTAGCTAAAAAGAATAAGGTATAACTTTGTGAATTTTGAGTAAAACTAAGTATGAGTTTCATTTATTTTATTTTGAACCTTTTTTATGTTTTTTTTTTGATTTGATTTCTTCGCTTTAGTCACAAATCAGATTTTCCACTGAAAAGTATTCAATTTAATTCATATAAAATGGAAAATTATTAAATGTTGTTTATAAAAAAAAGTTAAAAGCCTTATTGTTAGATCTTATTTTGTTCTGTAAACAAATAAATATGTTTTAAAAAACCAAAACTAATTAGAAAAGATTAGACAAAATTTGTTTAAAAAAAGTCAAATATTAGATTTTTAAAAGACAAAATTAAATTAAATAATAAAAAACATACTTATTAACATTTGGAAAACAAAAATACTAACCTAAAATTCAACAAAAAAAATGTATATCTTAAAATAAACATACGTATTTGCATTAAACATATTCAACAAAGTTTAAACGTATTTACTTTTAAAGCTTTTTGAGACTATGCTTTAAAAACTATTAAAAACTAAAACTTCTATTACAATGTATAAACTGCACTACATGAAAAGAATTCTGGCGCACACTAACACGCTTTAGCACTTAAGAAAAATAAATTAACCGTGACTGTATTAAAATTTTTTACGTTTTAGTTTTATGCTTTTTTGTATTTTTTTATTTGATATTGTGTAATTAAATGTAATTTAAAAGTTAAATATATCATTTTGTACAAAAATTATGTTAAAAAAAGTTTAGTTAGCACAACTAACTATTCAAAAATACAAATGTAAGCGTTTGTTAACATAGTTACGAGGGAAAAAAGTTTACTGGAATAGTGATAATAACAAATTTAACGGTATTCTTACTTTATCACACTAACGCATGTTTCTGTGTGTTAACGAGTCAAAAAAGCATATGTTAGTGTAATAAAGAAAGAATAAAATAAAATTGTTAGTACAAATATCTATAAAAATTCATTAATGCTTGATTTCTTAGAAAATAATATAAAGTTTATTTTTAATATTTTTAAATATAGTTTTTAAAGTATAGACATAAATGTTTTAAAGTATAAACATTATTGCAAAATTATTTCATTTAGAAAACTTACAAATTTTGCAAACTTAAAACAATAACAAGACTGAAATTAATTTAGTGTGTTCTACTTATATACATTTAAATTATTACATTCAATTAAATGTACACGCAATGTATTTTGTGTGTACAGACAACTGACTTCAAATGTTTAATTTTAATCGACTTAAAACTACAATGAATTTGATAATACTTTAAACTTGAATATTATTCATTGAAATGCTTAAAACAATAACACTTGTTTCATTAGTTTAACAAAGTAAAGAAAAAATATCTCTCAAGTTTTTTTTAACTCAAATGATGCGTTTTTTCTTTAAACTGACAAAAAGGAAACAAATTGAAACTAACTTGATTATCATTCAATATAGTAAGGTAAAGCGAAACTCTATTTAAAGTCTTTACTGCAAATAAATAATAACGTTTTTTTTTCACTATCTTAGAAGGGAAGTCGTGTAAAAAACTAGTAACATTTTTTAATTAAGGTCAAAATATATTTTATCTCAGATTAAAAACAAATACAAACAGTGTAAAGTTTAAATTGTTTTTATCTAAGTTTTTTTCTGATTAAAATTAATTGTTTAAACAGTTTACTTCTTTTTATAAATAAGTTATAAAGTTAATACTATTAAAGTTTTTTTTTTTCAATAGATTATATTGATATTTAATATTATTTGTAGCAATTTTTTTTTAATAAAAGAGTTATCAAATTTAAAAAAACAAAGATAATCAAATATAATATCAAATAGAACTTTTGTAAACAACTCTTTTAATGAATTCGTGTCAATATGAGAAAATAACTTTTATAATTAATTTAAAGAGGTAGTTATGTAATTTAAACTATTGAAAAATACAAAACGTTTAAAAAATTTTTGTTGACTTAATTCAAACTATAAATAGCTTTTAGTTCTTCAAATATACCGATTTCAGAACTAAAACACATACATTTAATTTGTGAAATAACCTATATAAGTTTTTATAGTATATCTATTTAATAGTTTGTAAGCAATTTTAACGTGTCAAAGTAAAAATTTATTAAAACAAATTTTTATTACTAATGCAAGTTCACAAAAATTATTTTTTAACTTTCATAAAACAGTCTTTTAAGATAGTCGAACTCATTATTGTTAGGGTAGAAGTTTATTTTATACTTTTTACAGCTTAGCAATACGGTTCGAAATTGTTTCTATTAAACCTAAAAAAAATTACTAATAACTTTTTTGTTAAGAAACCTTACGTAAATTGATAGGTTCACTTGTGACTTCTTGCTAAATTTTAAATTGCTATGTGAATGCAAGCAACCAAATGCTTTAAAATAATTGTTAGAAAACATCATTTTTGATTTGTGAATACTTTGGCATCAGCTTTAACAGAATTAAAAAACATCTGTAATAAAATTTGTATTTATAAATACTTAATAAGTTTATACTATACTAATTATACATGTAATAAGAAGCACAAAATCACCTACAACTAAAAGATGTTATTAAAAATAGGTTTTTTGTTAAAAACTTAAAAAGGATCCATTTAAATCACAATTAAAAAGATAAATCACTATATCACTTCAAGAGTTAAAAAGTTTCAAAATTATTCAATAGCCCCTCTTTGAAAAATTAAATTAAATTCATATTCGTCCTAATATATCTACTGTATCGTTACTGTACTCCATGTTAAATTTTTATAACTTATATAGTTTTGTTTATCTCTCTATAAAAATCGCTTCCTTTTAATTTTTGGAACGACATTTCATATTAGATTTAAGTTTAGCTTTAAGTCTTTACTTATGTTTTACAACCTGTTTATAAAAACTACTTCTTAAAATTTTAATTTTGTGTTTTCCGCTTGTCTTATACCAAAGTGGCCCAAGTTTTCATTTATCCACCGTCGGCCAACAAATAAACAGCATAGTAAAAATCTAGAAAATTGCGATCAACCTAAAAACTTTATTTCTATAAATAGTTTTACAGTAATATTTTAGCTTTATGTAGCATATTTAGAGAAGAAATTAAATTGCACTTGAATCAGTACATTTTATATGTAAAACTTGGTTTATAAACCTGTAGTAAACATGTGACTATTTAAGCACATTTTTTATTCCTTGAACCTAATAAAAATTACTAAAATCTTAGTTTCAAAAAATTATGTTTTTTAAGCTGTTTCAGTCAGTTTTCAGATGTTACATAATCTTAAACTACACTTAAAAAACTTTATATTCCAAAAATTCAAAGCCAATAAGAAACTAGCTTATATTTCATTGTCTGTATTAAATTTAGTTTTCTTATTGGCTTTAAATTTTTGTTATATAACTTGTTTCAAGTGTAGTTTAAGATTATTTAACATACAAATTACACATAAGAATTAATCATTGTTTTTATTTGTACTGTGTTTGTTCTTTTTTGACACTGAAATTTTAGACTTGTTGTGTTACAGTACTTATAAGTATTGTTTCATCTTTACAATGCTTATTTTGTTGTATTCTTTGTTAAACCAATCATTTTTGTTAGTTATTGTTTAAATGTATATAAGCTAGTTCTGAACAATCTTAGTAAACTTAAATTTAGTTAGAAACTTAAGAGACTTTGTAAATAAACTCTGAATTTTGCTTTAATTTTCAGTAAAAATTACTTATTGTGAATAATAACAATAAGTTAAGGGATTTTTACAAAATACTGGCTAGTTTTGTATATTATCAGTATATTTAGTTTATTTGATTATGTATCTTTTAAGTTTTGAAAGAATTTGATATTATTAACGATATCTATAAAAAGTCCGATTGAAATAAGATTGTTCTATGTGTATGACAATAAAAAAACTTAATTTAAAAAAAAATTGTTTAAGTAGTATACGTAGTTGCTAATTTTCTTTTGAAAATTATTAGATTTATTAAACTTTATACTTGAAAATTTATTCTATTGTATATTCAGAATATTCAACAACAAAACTTTAACTGTGATTAGATATAAAAAAACCAATAAACATAAAAGTATTTATTGCTTAGAGAAACTGTTCGAACAGTTAAAAACTATAAACAATCGATAAGTTATATTAATTTTTGGTAGATATTTTTACCTTGAGTAATTTTAATGCAAGCATAGCAGCAGTATGCACTTATCTTTAATATTTTTGTTTGAAATTTAATTGTCGTAAAAGAACACTATTAACACTTATAATTAAATAAAACACTTAAAGTGTAGTTTTCGATTAAATCGATAAGTATTAGTAGCATAACCACTTAAAAAACGTTACTCAAGACTTTTGAAATTGATACTTGCGTCATACTTACAAACTAAAATAATATACATTTTAATTAAAAAAATTTTTCAAACGTTTCAAAGTGTCTGGTTATATTTTTCTACTAGTTTATAGTTTCTTAAAGCAATAATGACTTCAACAATGTGTTCCGTGAAAAACTGCGGCAACAACGTGACCACGTCGCGAGGAACCTACACGTTCTACAACGAAAGAATCACTAAATTCGAAGCGGCAAAGCTGTGCAAGAAGAACGGAGGGATCCTCGCGCCTCTGAACACTCAGGAAGAATTCGACGCGGTCCACAAGTTCGCTTACGAGTGTAAGAGGTGGTGCGGGTGGAGCTACTACCACGTCGGGTTGTACGTCCACACAAACCTGACCAGGTATTACACGCTTCGCTGATTTTATAAATATGAATTTTTGTATATATAGAAATTAAGACAAGGACGAAAAAACACAAATTAAAATTGACATACCAAAAACGCCATCTGAAGAAATTAAATTTCATAAAATATTTTTATACATTATATATATATATAAAACATCTATAATATAGGTTTTACACTGACTGCACTGAATGGGACTGGGACAAGCACGGAAAGTTTTACAAGACAGTCTTCTACAAGGGACCCTGTTGGGCG